>NW_026972216.1:0-154549 GCF_036711695.1 Zophobas morio
GTATTTTTGTCGATTTTTATTGAATTTGAACTATATTTCAACGTTTTTTGATGGTTCTGAGCCACCAAACACACTTAAAGCATGCAGAATCGACTCAGAATAGGAAAAGGAGACGTTTAGGTCAATTTTATGCATTCTGGCGTTCGTAGATACAAGAAAACTGTTAAAATTCTTCAGAAACGTCACTTTTGAAGTGTTTTCTTGTACTTTTAAGCCAATCAGATACCCTACGGGCTCGGAAAGTGCAACGAAACCATCAAATTTTAGATAGAAACTGTATTTTTGTCGATTTTTATTGAATTTGAACTATATTTCAACGTTTTTTGATGGTTCTGAGCCACCAAACACACTTAAAGCATGCAGAATCGACTCAGAATAGTAAAAGGAGACGTTTAGGTCAATTTTATGCATTCTGGCGTTCGTAGATACAAGAAAACTGTTAAAATTCTTCAGAAACGTCACTTTTGAAGTGTTTTCTTGTACTTTTAAGCCAATCAGATACCCTACGGGCTCGGAAAGTGCAACGAAACCATCAAATTTTAGCTAGAAACTGTATTTTTGTCGATTTTTATTGAATTTGAACTATATTTCAACGTTTTTTGATGGTTCTGAGCCACCAAACACACTTAAAGCATGCAGAATCGACTCAGAATAGGAAAAGGAGACGTTTAGGTCAATTTTATGCATTCTGGCGTTCGTAGATACAAGAAAACTGTTAAAATTCTTCAGAAACGTCACTTTTGAAGTGTTTTCTTGTACTTTTAAGCCAATCAGATATCCTACGGGCTCGGAAAGTGCAACGAAACCATCAAATTTTAGCTAGAAACTGTATTTTTGTCGATTTTTATTGAATTTGAACTATATTTCAACGTTTTTTGATGGTTCTGAGCCACCAAACACACTTAAAGCATGCAGAATCGACTCAGAATAGGAAAAGGAGACGTTTAGGTCAATTTTATGCATTCTGGCGTTCGTAGATACAAGAAAACTGTTAAAATTCTTCAGAAACGTCACTTTTGAAGTGTTTTCTTGTACTTTTAAGCCAATCAGATACCCTACGGGCTCGGAAAGTGCAACGAAACCATCAAATTTTAGCTAGAAACTGTATTTTTGTCGATTTTTATTGAATTTGAACTATATTTCAACGTTTTTTGATGGTTCTGAGCCACCAAACACACTTAAAGCATGCAGAATCGACTCAGAATAGGAAAAGGAGACGTTTAGGTCAATTTTATGCATTCTGGCGTTCGTAGATACAAGAAAACTGTTAAAATTCTTCAGAAACGTCACTTTTGAAGTGTTTTCTTGTACTTTTAAGCCAATCAGATACCCTACGGGCTCGGAAAGTGCAACGAAACCATCAAATTTTAGCTAGAAACTGTATTTTTGTCGATTTTTATTGAATTTGAACTATATTTCAACGTTTTTTGATGGTTCTGAGCCACCAAACACACTTAAAGCATGCAGAATCGACTCAGAATAGGAAAAGGAGACGTTTAGGTCAATTTTATGCATTCTGGCGTTCGTAGATACAAGAAAACTGTTAAAATTCTTCAGAAACGTCACTTTTGAAGTGTTTTCTTGTACTTTTAAGCCAATCAGATACCCTACGGGCTCGGAAAGTGCAACGAAACCATCAAATTTTAGCTAGAAACTGTATTTTTGTCGATTTTTATTGAATTTGAACTATATTTCAACGTTTTTTGATGGTTCTGAGCCACCAAACACACTTAAAGCATGCAGAATCGACTCAGAATAGGAAAAGGAGACGTTTAGGTCAATTTTATGCATTCTGGCGTTCGTAGATACAAGAAAACTGTTAAAATTCTTCAGAAACGTCACTTTTGAAGTGTTTTCTTGTACTTTTAAGCCAATCAGATACCCTACGGGCTCGGAAAGTGCAACGAAACCATCAAATTTTAGCTAGAAACTGTATTTTTGTCGATTTTTATTGAATTTGAACTATATTTCAACGTTTTTTGATGGTTCTGAGCCACCAAACACACTTAAAGCATGCAGAATCGACTCAGAATAGGAAAAGGAGACGTTTAGGTCAATTTTATGCATTCTGGCGTTCGTAGATACAAGAAAACTGTTAAAATTCTTCAGAAACGTCACTTTTGAAGTGTTTTCTTGTACTTTTAAGCCAATCAGATACCCTACGGGCTCGGAAAGTGCAACGAAACCATCAAATTTTAGCTAGAAACTGTATTTTTGTCGATTTTTATTGAATTTGAACTATATTTCAACGTTTTTTGATGGTTCTGAGCCACCAAACACACTTAAAGCATGCAGAATCGACTCAGAATAGGAAAAGGAGACGTTTAGGTCAATTTTATGCATTCTGGCGTTCGTAGATACAAGAAAACTGTTAAAATTCTTCAGAAACGTCACTTTTGAAGTGTTTTCTTGTACTTTTAAGCCAATCAGATACCCTACGGGCTCGGAAAGTGCAACGAAACCATCAAATTTTAGCTAGAAACTGTATTTTTGTCGATTTTTATTGAATTTGAACTATATTTCAACGTTTTTTGATGGTTCTGAGCCACCAAACACACTTAAAGCATGCAGAATCGACTCAGAATAGGAAAAGGAGACGTTTAGGTCAATTTTATGCATTCTGGCGTTCGTAGATACAAGAAAACTGTTAAAATTCTTCAGAAACGTCACTTTTGAAGTGTTTTCTTGTACTTTTAAGCCAATCAGATACCCTACGGGCTCGGAAAGTGCAACGAAACCATCAAATTTTAGCTAGAAACTGTATTTTTGTCGATTTTTATTGAATTTGAACTATATTTCAACGTTTTTTGATGGTTCTGAGCCACCAAACACACTTAAAGCATGCAGAATCGACTCAGAATAGGAAAAGGAGACGTTTAGGTCAATTTTATGCATTCTGGCGTTCGTAGATACAAGAAAACTGTTAAAATTCTTCAGAAACGTCACTTTTGAAGTGTTTTCTTGTACTTTTAAGCCAATCAGATACCCTACGGGCTCGGAAAGTGCAACGAAACCATCAAATTTTAGCTAGAAACTGTATTTTTGTCGATTTTTATTGAATTTGAACTATATTTCAACGTTTTTTGATGGTTCTGAGCCACCAAACACACTTAAAGCATGCAGAATCGACTCAGAATAGGAAAAGGAGACGTTTAGGTCAATTTTATGCATTCTGGCGTGTTCGTAGATACAAGAAAACTGTTAAAATTCTTCAGAAACGTCACTTTTGAAGTGTTTTCTTGTACTTTTAAGCCAATCAGATACCCTACGGGCTCGGAAAGTGCAACGAAACCATCAAATTTTAGCTAGAAACTGTATTTTTGTCGATTTTTATTGAATTTGAACTATTTTTCAACGTTTTTTGATGGTTCTGAGCCACCAAACACACTTAAAGCATGCAGAATCGACTCAGAATAGGAAAAGGAGACGTTTAGGTCAATTTTATGCATTCTGGCGTTCGTAGATACAAGAAAACTGTTAAAATTCTTCAGAAACGTCACTTTTGAAGTGTTTTCTTGTACTTTTAAGCCAATCAGATACCCTACGGGCTCGGAAAGTGCAACGAAACCATCAAATTTTAGCTAGAAACTGTATTTTTGTCGATTTTTATTGAATTTGAACTATATTTCAACGTTTTTTGATGGTTCTGAGCCACCAAACACACTTAAAGCATGCAGAATCGACTCAGAATAGGAAAAGGAGACGTTTAGGTCAATTTTATGCATTCTGGCGTTCGTAGATACAAGAAAACTGTTAAAATTCTTCAGAAACGTCACTTTTTAAGTGTTTTCTTGTAATTTTAAGCCAATCAGATACCCTACGGGCTCGGAAAGTGCAACGAAACCATCAAATTTTAGCTAGAAACAGTATTTTTGTCGATTTTTATTGAATTTGAACTATATTTCAACGTTTTTTGATGGTTCTGAGCCACCAAACACACTTAAAGCATGCAGAATCGACTCAGAATAGGAAAAGGAGACGTTTAGGTCAATTTTATGCATTCTGGCGTTCGTAGATACAAGAAAACTGTTAAAATTCTTCAGAAACGTCACTTTTGAAGTGTTTTCTTGTACTTTTAAGCCAATCAGATACCCTACGGGCTCGGAAAGTGCAACGAAACCATCAAATTTTAGCTAGAAACTGTATTTTTGTCGATTTTTATTGAATTTGAACTATATTTCAACGTTTTTTGATGGTTCTGAGCCACCAAACACACTTAAAGCATGCAGAATCGACTCAGAATAGGAAAAGGAGACGTTTAGGTCAATTTTATGCATTCTGGCGTTCGTAGATACAAGAAAACTGTTAAAATTCTTCAGAAACGTCACTTTTGAAGTGTTTTCTTGTACTTTTAAGCCAATCAGATACCCTACGGGCTCGGAAAGTGCAACGAAACCATCAAATTTTAGCTAGAAACTGTATTTTTGTCGATTTTTATTGAATTTGAACTATATTTCAACGTTTTTTGATGGTTCTGAGCCACCAAACACACTTAAAGCATGCAGAATCGACTCAGAATAGGAAAAGGAGACGTTTAGGTCAATTTTATGCATTCTGGCGTTCGTAGATACAAGAAAACTGTTAAAATTCTTCAGAAACGTCACTTTTGAAGTGTTTTCTTGTACTTTTAAGCCAATCAGATACCCTACGGGCTCGGAAAGTGCAACGAAACCATCAAATTTTAGCTAGAAACTGTATTTTTGTCGATTTTTATTGAATTTGAACTATATTTCAACGTTTTTTGATGGTTCTGAGCCACCAAACACACTTAAAGCATGCAGAATCGACTCAGAATAGGAAAAGGAGACGTTTAGGTCAATTTTATGCATTCTGGCGTTCGTAGATACAAGAAAACTGTTAAAATTCTTCAGAAACGTCACTTTTGAAGTGTTTTCTTGTACTTTTAAGCCAATCAGATACCCTACGGGCTCGGAAAGTGCAACGAAACCATCAAATTTTAGCTAGAAACTGTATTTTTGTCGATTTTTATTGAATTTGAACTATATTTCAACGTTTTTTGATGGTTCTGAGCCACCAAACACACTTAAAGCATGCAGAATCGACTCAGAATAGGAAAAGGAGACGTTTAGGTCAATTTTATGCATTCTGGCGTTCGTAGATACAAGAAAACTGTTAAAATTCTTCAGAAACGTCACTTTTGAAGTGTTTTCTTGTACTTTTAAGCCAATCAGATACCCTACGGGCTCGGAAAGTGCAACGAAACCATCAAATTTTAGCTAGAAACTGTATTTTTGTCGATTTTTATTGAATTTGAACTATATTTCAACGTTTTTTGATGGTTCTGAGCCACCAAACACACTTAAAGCATGCAGAATCGACTCAGAATAGGAAAAGGAGACGTTTAGGTCAATTTTATGCATTCTGGCGTTCGTAGATACAAGAAAACTGTTAAAATTCTTCAGAAACGTCACTTTTGAAGTGTTTTCTTGTACTTTTAAGCCAATCAGATACCCTACGGGCTCGGAAAGTGCAACGAAACCATCAAATTTTAGCTAGAAACTGTATTTTTGTCGATTTTTATTGAATTTGAACTATATTTCAACGTTTTTTGATGGTTCTGAGCCACCAAACACACTTAAAGCATGCAGAATCGACTCAGAATAGGAAAAGGAGACGTTTAGGTCAATTTTATGCATTCTGGCGTTCGTAGATACAAGAAAACTGTTAAAATTCTTCAGAAACGTCACTTTTGAAGTGTTTTCTTGTACTTTTAAGCCAATCAGATACCCTACGGGCTCGGAAAGTGCAACGAAACCATCAAATTTTAGCTAGAAACTGTATTTTTGTCGATTTTTATTGAATTTGAACTATATTTCAACGTTTTTTGATGGTTCTGAGCCACCAAACACACTTAAAGCATGCAGAATCGACTCAGAATAGGAAAAGGAGACGTTTAGGTCAATTTTATGCATTCTGGCGTTCGTAGATACAAGAAAACTGTTAAAATTCTTCAGAAACGTCACTTTTGAAGTGTTTTCTTGTACTTTTAAGCCAATCAGATACCCTACGGGCTCGGAAAGTGCAACGAAACCATCAAATTTTAGCTAGAAACTGTATTTTTGTCGATTTTTATTGAATTTGAACTATTTTCAACGTTTTTTGATGGTTCTGAGCCACCAAACACACTTAAAGCATGCAGAATCGACTCAGAATAGGAAAAGGAGACGTTTAGGTCAATTTTATGCATTCTGGCGTTCGTAGATACAAGAAAACTGTTAAAATTCTTCAGAAACGTCACTTTTGAAGTGTTTTCTTGTACTTTTAAGCCAATCAGATACCCTACGGGCTCGGAAAGTGCAACGAAACCATCAAATTTTAGCTAGAAACTGTATTTTTGTCGATTTTTATTGAATTTGAACTATATTTCAACGTTTTTTGATGGTTCTGAGCCACCAAACACACTTAAAGCATGCAGAATCGACTCAGAATAGGAAAAGGAGACGTTTAGGTCAATTTTATGCATTCTGGCGTTCGTAGATACAAGAAAACTGTTAAAATTCTTCAGAAACGTCACTTTTGAAGTGTTTTCTTGTACTTTTAAGCCAATCAGATACCCTACGGGCTCGGAAAGTGCAACGAAACCATCAAATTTTAGCTAGAAACTGTATTTTTGTCGATTTTTATTGAATTTGAACTATATTTCAACGTTTTTTGATGGTTCTGAGCCACCAAACACACTTAAAGCATGCAGAATCGACTCAGAATAGGAAAAGGAGACGTTTAGGTCAATTTTATGCATTCTGGCGTTCGTAGATACAAGAAAACTGTTAAAATTCTTCAGAAACGTCACTTTTGAAGTGTTTTCTTGTACTTTTAAGCCAATCAGATACCCTACGGGCTCGGAAAGTGCAACGAAACCATCAAATTTTAGCTAGAAACTGTATTTTTGTCGATTTTTATTGAATTTGAACTATATTTCAACGTTTTTTGATGGTTCTGAGCCACCAAACACACTTAAAGCATGCAGAATCGACTCAGAATAGGAAAAGGAGACGTTTAGGTCAATTTTATGCATTCTGGCGTTCGTAGATACAAGAAAACTGTTAAAATTCTTCAGAAACGTCACTTTTGAAGTGTTTTCTTGTACTTTTAAGCCAATCAGATACCCTACGGGCTCGGAAAGTGCAACGAAACCATCAAATTTTAGCTAGAAACTGTATTTTTGTCGATTTTTATTGAATTTGAACTATTTTCAACGTTTTTTGATGGTTCTGAGCCACCAAACACACTTAAAGCATGCAGAATCGACTCAGAATAGGAAAAGGAGACGTTTAGGTCAATTTTATGCATTCTGGCGTTCGTAGATACAAGAAAACTGTTAAAATTCTTCAGAAACGTCACTTTTGAAGTGTTTTCTTGTACTTTTAAGCCAATCAGATACCCTACGGGCTCGGAAAGTGCAACGAAACCATCAAATTTTAGCTAGAAACTGTATTTTTGTCGATTTTTATTGAATTTGAACTATATTTCAACGTTTTTTGATGGTTCTGAGCCACCAAACACACTTAAAGCATGCAGAATCGACTCAGAATAGGAAAAGGAGACGTTTAGGTCAATTTTATGCATTCTGGCGTTCGTAGATACAAGAAAACTGTTAAAATTCTTCAGAAACGTCACTTTTGAAGTGTTTTCTTGTACTTTTAAGCCAATCAGATACCCTACGGGCTCGGAAAGTGCAACGAAACCATCAAATTTTAGCTAGAAACTGTATTTTTGTCGATTTTTATTGAATTTGAACTATATTTCAACGTTTTTTGATGGTTCTGAGCCACCAAACACACTTAAAGCATGCAGAATCGACTCAGAATAGGAAAAGGAGACGTTTAGGTCAATTTTATGCATTCTGGCGTTCGTAGATACAAGAAAACTGTTAAAATTCTTCAGAAACGTCACTTTTGAAGTGTTTTCTTGTACTTTTAAGCCAATCAGATACCCTACGGGCTCGGAAAGTGCAACGAAACCATCAAATTTTAGCTAGAAACTGTATTTTTGTCGATTTTTATTGAATTTGAACTATATTTCAACGTTTTTTGATGGTTCTGAGCCACCAAACACACTTAAAGCATGCAGAATCGACTCAGAATAGGAAAAGGAGACGTTTAGGTCAATTTTATGCATTCTGGCGTTCGTAGATACAAGAAAACTGTTAAAATTCTTCAGAAACGTCACTTTTGAAGTGTTTTCTTGTACTTTTAAGCCAATCAGATACCCTACGGGCTCGGAAAGTGCAACGAAACCATCAAATTTTAGCTAGAAACTGTATTTTTGTCGATTTTTATTGAATTTGAACTATATTTCAACGTTTTTTGATGGTTCTGAGCCACCAAACACACTTAAAGCATGCAGAATCGACTCAGAATAGGAAAAGGAGACGTTTAGGTCAATTTTATGCATTCTGGCGTTCGTAGATACAAGAAAACTGTTAAAATTCTTCAGAAACGTCACTTTTGAAGTGTTTTCTTGTACTTTTAAGCCAATCAGATACCCTACGGGCTCGGAAAGTGCAACGAAACCATCAAATTTTAGCTAGAAACTGTATTTTTGTCGATTTTTATTGAATTTGAACTATATTTCAACGTTTTTTGATGGTTCTGAGCCACCAAACACACTTAAAGCATGCAGAATCGACTCAGAATAGGAAAAGGAGACGTTTAGGTCAATTTTATGCATTCTGGCGTTCGTAGATACAAGAAAACTGTTAAAATTCTTCAGAAACGTCACTTTTGAAGTGTTTTCTTGTACTTTTAAGCCAATCAGATACCCTACGGGCTCGGAAAGTGCAACGAAACCATCAAATTTTAGCTAGAAACTGTATTTTTGTCGATTTTTATTGAATTTGAACTATATTTCAACGTTTTTTGATGGTTCTGAGCCACCAAACACACTTAAAGCATGCAGAATCGACTCAGAATAGGAAAAGGAGACGTTTAGGTCAATTTTATGCATTCTGGCGTTCGTAGATACAAGAAAACTGTTAAAATTCTTCAGAAACGTCACTTTTGAAGTGTTTTCTTGTACTTTTAAGCCAATCAGATACCCTACGGGCTCGGAAAGTGCAACGAAACCATCAAATTTTAGCTAGAAACTGTATTTTTGTCGATTTTTATTGAATTTGAACTATATTTCAACGTTTTTTGATGGTTCTGAGCCACCAAACACACTTAAAGCATGCAGAATCGACTCAGAATAGGAAAAGGAGACGTTTAGGTCAATTTTATGCATTCTGGCGTTCGTAGATACAAGAAAACTGTTAAAATTCTTCAGAAACGTCACTTTTGAAGTGTTTTCTTGTACTTTTAAGCCAATCAGATACCCTACGGGCTCGGAAAGTGCAACGAAACCATCAAATTTTAGCTAGAAACTGTATTTTTGTCGATTTTTATTGAATTTGAACTATATTTCAACGTTTTTTGATGGTTCTGAGCCACCAAACACACTTAAAGCATGCAGAATCGACTCAGAATAGGAAAAGGAGACGTTTAGGTCAATTTTATGCATTCTGGCGTTCGTAGATACAAGAAAACTGTTAAAATTCTTCAGAAACGTCACTTTTGAAGTGTTTTCTTGTACTTTTAAGCCAATCAGATACCCTACGGGCTCGGAAAGTGCAACGAAACCATCAAATTTTAGCTAGAAACTGTATTTTTGTCGATTTTTATTGAATTTGAACTATATTTCAACGTTTTTTGATGGTTCTGAGCCACCAAACACACTTAAAGCATGCAGAATCGACTCAGAATAGGAAAAGGAGACGTTTAGGTCAATTTTATGCATTCTGGCGTTCGTAGATACAAGAAAACTGTTAAAATTCTTCAGAAACGTCACTTTTGAAGTGTTTTCTTGTACTTTTAAGCCAATCAGATACCCTACGGGCTCGGAAAGTGCAACGAAACCATCAAATTTTAGCTAGAAACTGTATTTTTGTCGATTTTTATTGAATTTGAACTATATTTCAACGTTTTTTGATGGTTCTGAGCCACCAAACACACTTAAAGCATGCAGAATCGACTCAGAATAGGAAAAGGAGACGTTTAGGTCAATTTTATGCATTCTGGCGTTCGTAGATACAAGAAAACTGTTAAAATTCTTCAGAAACGTCACTTTTGAAGTGTTTTCTTGTACTTTTAAGCCAATCAGATACCCTACGGGCTCGGAAAGTGCAACGAAACCATCAAATTTTAGCTAGAAACTGTATTTTTGTCGATTTTTATTGAATTTGAACTATATTTCAACGTTTTTTGATGGTTCTGAGCCACCAAACACACTTAAAGCATGCAGAATCGACTCAGAATAGGAAAAGGAGACGTTTAGGTCAATTTTATGCATTCTGGCGTTCGTAGATACAAGAAAACTGTTAAAATTCTTCAGAAACGTCACTTTTGAAGTGTTTTCTTGTACTTTTAAGCCAATCAGATACCCTACGGGCTCGGAAAGTGCAACGAAACCATCAAATTTTAGCTAGAAACTGTATTTTTGTCGATTTTTATTGAATTTGAACTATATTTCAACGTTTTTTGATGGTTCTGAGCCACCAAACACACTTAAAGCATGCAGAATCGACTCAGAATAGGAAAAGGAGACGTTTAGGTCAATTTTATGCATTCTGGCGTTCGTAGATACAAGAAAACTGTTAAAATTCTTCAGAAACGTCACTTTTGAAGTGTTTTCTTGTACTTTTAAGCCAATCAGATACCCTACGGGCTCGGAAAGTGCAACGAAACCATCAAATTTTAGCTAGAAACTGTATTTTTGTCGATTTTTATTGAATTTGAACTATATTTCAACGTTTTTTGATGGTTCTGAGCCACCAAACACACTTAAAGCATGCAGAATCGACTCAGAATAGGAAAAGGAGACGTTTAGGTCAATTTTATGCATTCTGGCGTTCGTAGATACAAGAAAACTGTTAAAATTCTTCAGAAACGTCACTTTTGAAGTGTTTTCTTGTACTTTTAAGCCAATCAGATACCCTACGGGCTCGGAAAGTGCAACGAAACCATCAAATTTTAGCTAGAAACTGTATTTTTGTCGATTTTTATTGAATTTGAACTATATTTCAACGTTTTTTGATGGTTCTGAGCCACCAAACACACTTAAAGCATGCAGAATCGACTCAGAATAGGAAAAGGAGACGTTTAGGTCAATTTTATGCATTCTGGCGTTCGTAGATACAAGAAAACTGTTAAAATTCTTCAGAAACGTCACTTTTGAAGTGTTTTCTTGTACTTTTAAGCCAATCAGATACCCTACGGGCTCGGAAAGTGCAACGAAACCATCAAATTTTAGCTAGAAACTGTATTTTTGTCGATTTTTATTGAATTTGAACTATATTTCAACGTTTTTTGATGGTTCTGAGCCACCAAACACACTTAAAGCATGCAGAATCGACTCAGAATAGGAAAAGGAGACGTTTAGGTCAATTTTATGCATTCTGGCGTTCGTAGATACAAGAAAACTGTTAAAATTCTTCAGAAACGTCACTTTTGAAGTGTTTTCTTGTACTTTTAAGCCAATCAGATACCCTACGGGCTCGGAAAGTGCAACGAAACCATCAAATTTTAGCTAGAAACTGTATTTTTGTCGATTTTTATTGAATTTGAACTATATTTCAACGTTTTTTGATGGTTCTGAGCCACCAAACACACTTAAAGCATGCAGAATCGACTCAGAATAGGAAAAGGAGACGTTTAGGTCAATTTTATGCATTCTGGCGTTCGTAGATACAAGAAAACTGTTAAAATTCTTCAGAAACGTCACTTTTGAAGTGTTTTCTTGTACTTTTAAGCCAATCAGATACCCTACGGGCTCGGAAAGTGCAACGAAACCATCAAATTTTAGCTAGAAACTGTATTTTTGTCGATTTTTATTGAATTTGAACTATATTTCAACGTTTTTTGATGGTTCTGAGCCACCAAACACACTTAAAGCATGCAGAATCGACTCAGAATAGGAAAAGGAGACGTTTAGGTCAATTTTATGCATTCTGGCGTTCGTAGATACAAGAAAACTGTTAAAATTCTTCAGAAACGTCACTTTTGAAGTGTTTTCTTGTACTTTTAAGCCAATCAGATACCCTACGGGCTCGGAAAGTGCAACGAAACCATCAAATTTTAGCTAGAAACTGTATTTTTGTCGATTTTTATTGAATTTGAACTATATTTCAACGTTTTTTGATGGTTCTGAGCCACCAAACACACTTAAAGCATGCAGAATCGACTCAGAATAGGAAAAGGAGACGTTTAGGTCAATTTTATGCATTCTGGCGTTCGTAGATACAAGAAAACTGTTAAAATTCTTCAGAAACGTCACTTTTGAAGTGTTTTCTTGTACTTTTAAGCCAATCAGATACCCTACGGGCTCGGAAAGTGCAACGAAACCATCAAATTTTAGCTAGAAACTGTATTTTTGTCGATTTTTATTGAATTTGAACTATATTTCAACGTTTTTTGATGGTTCTGAGCCACCAAACACACTTAAAGCATGCAGAATCGACTCAGAATAGGAAAAGGAGACGTTTAGGTCAATTTTATGCATTCTGGCGTTCGTAGATACAAGAAAACTGTTAAAATTCTTCAGAGACGTCACTTTTGAAGTGTTTTCTTGTACTTTTAAGCCAATCAGATACCCTACGGGCTCGGAAAGTGCAACGAAACCATCAAATTTTAGCTAGAAACTGTATTTTTGTCGATTTTTATTGAATTTGAACTATATTTCAACGTTTTTTGATGGTTCTGAGCCACCAAACACACTTAAAGCATGCAGAATCGACTCAGAATAGGAAAAGGAGACGTTTAGGTCAATTTTATGCATTCTGGCGTTCGTAGATACAAGAAAACTGTTAAAATTCTTCAGAAACGTCACTTTTGAAGTGTTTTCTTGTACTTTTAAGCCAATCAGATACCCTACGGGCTCGGAAAGTGCAACGAAACCATCAAATTTTAGCTAGAAACTGTATTTTTGTCGATTTTTATTGAATTTGAACTATATTTCAACGTTTTTTGATGGTTCTGAGCCACCAAACACACTTAAAGCATGCAGAATCGACTCAGAATAGGAAAAGGAGACGTTTAGGTCAATTTTATGCATTCTGGCGTTCGTAGATACAAGAAAACTGTTAAAATTCTTCAGAAACGTCACTTTTGAAGTGTTTTCTTGTACTTTTAAGCCAATCAGATACCCTACGGGCTCGGAAAGTGCAACGAAACCATCAAATTTTAGCTAGAAACTGTATTTTTGTCGATTTTTATTGAATTTGAACTATATTTCAACGTTTTTTGATGGTTCTGAGCCACCAAACACACTTAAAGCATGCAGAATCGACTCAGAATAGGAAAAGGAGACGTTTAGGTCAATTTTATGCATTCTGGCGTTCGTAGATACAAGAAAACTGTTAAAATTCTTCAGAAACGTCACTTTTGAAGTGTTTTCTTGTACTTTTAAGCCAATCAGATACCCTACGGGCTCGGAAAGTGCAACGAAACCATCAAATTTTAGCTAGAAACTGTATTTTTGTCGATTTTTATTGAATTTGAACTATATTTCAACGTTTTTTGATGGTTCTGAGCCACCAAACACACTTAAAGCATGCAGAATCGACTCAGAATAGGAAAAGGAGACGTTTAGGTCAATTTTATGCATTCTGGCGTTCGTAGATACAAGAAAACTGTTAAAATTCTTCAGAAACGTCACTTTTGAAGTGTTTTCTTATACTTTTAAGCCAATCAGATATCCTACGGGCTCGGAAAGTGCAACGAAACCATCAAATTTTAGCTAGAAACTGTATTTTTGTCGATTTTTATTGAATTTGAACTATATTTCAACGTTTTTTGATGGTTCTGAGCCACCAAACACACTTAAAGCATGCAGAATCGACTCAGAATAGGAAAAGGAGATGTTTAGGTCAATTTTATGCATTCTGGCGTTCGTAGATACAAGAAAACTGTTAAAATTCTTCAGAAACGTCACTTTTGAAGTGTTTTCTTGTACTTTTAAGCCAATCAGATACCCTACGGGCTCGGAAAGTGCAACGAAACCATCAAATTTTAGCTAGAAACTGTATTTTTGTCGATTTTTATTGAATTTGAACTATATTTCAACGTTTTTTGATGGTTCTGAGCCACCAAAAACACTTAAAGCATGCAGAATCGACTCAGAATAGGAAAAGGAGACGTTTAGGTCAATTTTATGCATTCTGGCGTTCGTAGATACAAGAAAACTGTTAAAATTCTTCAGAAACGTCACTTTTGAAGTGTTTTCTTGTACTTTTAAGCCAATCAGATACCCTACGGGCTAGGAAAGTGCAACGAAACCATCAAATTTTAGCTAGAAACTGTATTTTTGTCGATTTTTATTGAATTTGAACTATATTTCAACGTTTTTTGATGGTTCTGAGCCACCAAACACACTTAAAGCATGCAGAATCGACTCAGAATAGGAAAAGGAGACGTTTAGGTCAATTTTATGCATTCTGGCGTTCGTAGATACAAGAAAACTGTTAAAATTCTTCAGAAACGTCACTTTTGAAGTGTTTTCTTGTACTTTTAAGCCAATCAGATACCCTACGGGCTCGGAAAGTGCAACGAAACCATCAAATTTTAGCTAGAAACTGTATTTTTGTCAAATTTTATTGAATTTGAACTATATTTCACGTTTTTTGATGGTTCTGAGCCACCAAAACACACTTAAAGCATGCAGAATCGACTCAGAATAGGAAAAGGAGACGTTTAGGTCAAATTTATGCATTCTGGCGTTCGTAGATACAAGAAAACTGTTAAAATTCTTCAGAAACGTCACTTTTGAAGTGTTTTCTTGTACTTTTAAGCCAATCAGATACCCTACGGGCTCGGAAAGTGCAACGAAACCATCAAATTTTAGCTAGAAACTGTATTTTTGTCGATTTTTATTGAATTTGAACTATATTTCAACGTTTTTTGATGGTTCTGAGCCACCAAACACACTTAAAGCATGCAGAATCGACTCAGAATAGGAAAAGGAGACGTTTAGGTCAATTTTATGCATTCTGGCGTTCGTAGATACAAGAAAACTGTTAAAATTCTTCAGAAACGTCACTTTTGAAGTGTTTTCTTGTACTTTTAAGCCAATCAGATACCCGACGGGCTCGGAAAGTGCAACGAAACCATCAAATTTTAGCTAGAAACTGTATTTTTGTCGATTTTTATTGAATTTGAACTATATTTCAACGTTTTTTGATGGTTCTGAGCCACCAAACACACTTAAAGCATGCAGAATCGACTCAGAATAGGAAAAGGAGACGTTTAGGTCAATTTTATGCATTCTGGCGTTCGTAGATACAAGAAAACTGTTAAAATTCTTCAGAAACGTCACTTTGAAGTGTTTTCTATACTTTTAAGCCAATCAGATACCCAACGGGCTCGGAAAGTGCAACGAAACCATCAAATTTTAGCTAGAAACTGTATTTTTGTCGATTTTTATTGAATTTGAACTATATTTCAACGTTTTTTGATGGTTCTGAGCCACCAAACACACTTAAAGCATGCAGAATCGACTCAGAATAGGAAAAGGAGACGTTTAGGTCAATTTTATGCATTCTGGCGTTCGTAGATACAAGAAAACTGTTAAAATTCTTCAGAAACGTCACTTTTGAAGTGTTTTCTTGTACTTTTAAGCCAATCAGACACCCTACGGGCTCGGAAAGTGCAACGAAACCATCAAATTTTAGCTAGAAACTGTATTTTTGTCGATTTTTATTGAATTTGAACTATATTTCAACGTTTTTTGATGGTTCTGAGCCACCAAACACACTTAAAGCATGCAGAATCGACTCAGAATAGGAAAAGGAGACGTTTAGGTCAATTTTATGCATTCTGGCGTTCGTAGATACAAGAAAACTGTTAAAATTCTTCAGAAACGTCACTTTTGAAGTGTTTTCTTGTACTTTTAAGCCAATCAGATACCCTACGGGCTCGGAAAGCGCAACGAAACCATCAAATTTTAGCTAGAAACTGTATTTTTGTCGATTTTTATTGAATTTGAACTATATTTCAACGTTTTTTGATGGTTCTGAGCCACCAAACACACTTAAAGCATGCAGAATCGACTCAGAATAGGAAAAGGAGACGTTTAGGTCAATTTTATGCATTCTGGCGTTCGTAGATACAAGAAAACTGTTAAAATTCTTCAGAAACGTCACTTTTGAAGTGTTTTCTTGTACTTTTAAGCCAATCAGATACCCTACGGGCTCGGAAAGTGCAACGAAACCATCAAATTTTAGCTAGAAACTGTATTTTTGTCGATTTTTATTGAATTTGAACTATATTTCAACGTTTTTTGATGGTTCTGAGCCACCAAACACACTTAAAGCATGCAGAATCGACTCAGAATAGGAAAAGGAGACGTTTAGGTCAATTTTATGCATTCTGGCTTTCGTAGATACAAGAAAACTGTTAAAATTCTTCAGAAACGTCACTTTTGAAGTGTTTTCTTGTACTTTTAAGCCAATCAGATACCCTGCGGGCTCGGAAAGTGCAACGAAACCATCAAATTTTAGCTAGAAACTGTATTTTTGTCGATTTTTATTGAATTTGAACTATATTTCAACGTTTTTTGATGGTTCTGAGCCACCAAACACACTTAAAGCATGCAGAATCGACTCAGAATAGGAAAAGGAGACGTTTAGGTCAATTTTATGCATTCTGGCGTTCGTAGATACAAGAAAACTGTTAAAATTCTTCAGAAACGTCACTTTTGAAGTGTTTTCTTGTACTTTTAAGCCAATCAGATACCCTATGGGCTCGGAAAGTGCAACGAAACCATCAAATTTTAGCTAGAAACTGTATTTTTGTCGATTCTTATTGAATTTGAACTATATTTCAACGTTTTTTGATGGTTCTGAGCCACCAAACACACTTAAAGCATGCAGAATCGACTCAGAATAGGAAAAGGAGACGTTTAGGTCAATTTTATGCTTTCTGGCGTTCGTAGATACAAGAAAACTGTTAAAATTCTTCAGAAACGTCACTTTTGAAGTGTTTTCTTGTACTTTTAAGCCAATCAGATACCCTACGGGCTCGGAAAGTGCAACGAAACCATCAAATTTTAGCTAGAAACTGTATTTTTGTCGATTTTTATTGAATTTGAACTATATTTCAACGTTTTTTGATGGTTCTGAGCCACCAAACACACTTAAAGCATGCAGAATCGACTCAGAATAGGAAAAGGAGATGTTTAGGTCAATTTTATGCATTCTGGCGTTCGTAGATACAAGAAAACTGTTAAAATTCTTCAGAAACGTCACTTTTGAAGTGTTTTCTTGTACTTTTAAGCCAATCAGATACCCTACGGGCTCGGAAAGTGCAACGAAACCATCAAATTTTAGCTAGAAACTGTATTTTTGTCGATTTTTATTGAATTTGAACTATATTTCAACGTTTTTTGATGGTTCTGAGCCACCAAACACACTTAAAGCATGCAGAATCGACTCAGAATAGGAAAAGGAGACGTTTAGGTCAATTTTATGCATTCTGGCGTTCGTAGATACAAGAAAACTGTTAAAATTCTTCAGAAACGTCACTTTTGAAGTGTTTTCTTGTACTTTTAAGCCAATCAGATACCCTACGGGCTCGGAAAGTGCAACGAAACCATCAAATTTTAGCTAGAAACTGTATTTTTGTCGATTTTTATTGAATTTGAACTATATTTCAACGTTTTTTGATGGTTCTGAGCCACCAAACACACTTAAAGCATGCAGAATCGACTCAGAATAGGAAAAGGAGACGTTTAGGTCAATTTTATGCATTCTGGCGTTCGTAGATACAAGAAAACTGTTAAAATTCTTCAGAAACGTCACTTTTGAAGTGTTTTCTTGTACTTTTAAGCCAATCAGATACCCTACGGGCTCGGAAAGTGCAACGAAACCATCAAATTTTAGCTAGAAACTGTATTTTTGTCGATTTTTATTGAATTTGAACTATATTTCAACGTTTTTTGATGGTTCTGAGCCACCAAACACACTTAAAGCATGCAGAATCGACTCAGAATAGGAAAAGGAGACGTTTAGGTCAATTTTATGCATTCTGGCGTTCGTAGATACAAGAAAACTGTTAAAATTCTTCAGAAACGTCACTTTTGAAGTGTTTTCTTGTACTTTTAAGCCAATCAGATACCCTGCGGGCTCGGAAAGTGCAACGAAACCATCAAATTTTAGCTAGAAACTGTATTTTTGTCGATTTTTATTGAATTTGAACTATATTTCAACGTTTTTTGATGGTTCTGAGCCACCAAACACACTTAAAGCATGCAGAATCGACTCAGAATAGGAAAAGGAGACGTTTAGGTCAATTTTATGCATTCTGGCGTTCGTAGATACAAGAAAACTGTTAAAATTCTTCAGAAACGTCACTTTTGAAGTGTTTTCTTGTACTTTTAAGCCAATCAGATACCCAACGGGCTCGGAAAGTGCAACGAAACCATCAAATTTTAGCTAGAAACTGTATTTTTGTCGATTTTATTGAATTTGAACTATATTTCAACGTTTTTTGATGGTTCTGAGCCACCAAACACACTTAGAGCATGCAGAATCGACTCAGAATAGGAAAAGGAGACGTTTAGGTCAATTTTATGCATTCTGGCGTTCGTAGATACAAGAAAACTGTTAAAATTCTTCAGAAACGTCACTTTTGAAGTGTTTTCTTGTACTTTTAAGTCAATCAGATACCCTACGGGCTCGGAAAGTGCAACGAAACCATCAAATTTTAGCTAGAAACTGTATTTTTGTCGATTTTTATTGAATTTGAACTATATTTCAACGTTTTTTGATGGTTCTGAGCCACCAAACACACTTAAAGCATGCAGAATCGACTCAGAATAGGAAAAGGAGACGTTTAGGTCAATTTTATGCATTCTGGCGTTCGTAGATACAAGAAAACTGTTAAAATTCTTCAGAAACGTCACTTTTGAAGTGTTTTCTTGTACTTTTAAGCCAATCAGATACCCTACGGGCTCGGAAAGTGCAACGAAACCATCAAATTTTAGCTAGAAACTGTATTTTTGTCGATTTTTATTGAATTTGAACTATATTTCAACGTTTTTTGATGGTTCTGAGCCACCAAACACACTTAAAGCATGCAGAATCGACTCAGAATAGGAAAAGGAGACGTTTAGGTCAATTTTATGCATTCTGGCGTTCGTAGATACAAGAAAACTGTTAAAATTCTTCAGAAACGTCACTTTTGAAGTGTTTTCTTGTACTTTTAAGCCAATCAGATACCCTACGGGCTCGGAAAGTGCAACGAAACCATCAAATTTTAGCTAGAAACTGTATTTTTGTCGATTTTTATTGAATTTGAACTATATTTCAACGTTTTTTGATGGTTCTGAGCCACCAAACACACTTAAAGCATGCAGAATCGACTCAGAATAGGAAAAGGAGACGTTTAGGTCAATTTTATGCATTCTGGCGTTCGTAGATACAAGAAAACTGTTAAAATTCTTCAGAAACGTCACTTTTGAAGTGTTTTCTTGTACTTTTAAGCCAATCAGATACTCCTACGGGCTCGGAAAGTGCAACGAAACCATCAAATTTTAGCTAGAAACTGTATTTTTGTCGATTTTTATTGAATTTGAACTATATTTCAAAGTTTTTTGATGGTTCTGAGCCACCAAACACACTTAAAGCATGCAGAATCGACTCAGAATAGGAAAAGCAGACGTTTAGGTCAATTTTATGCATTCTGGCGTTCGTAGATACAAGAAAACTGTTAAAATTCTTCAGAAACGTCACTTTTGAAGTGTTTTCTTGTACTTTTAAGCCAATCAGATACCCTACGGGCTCGGAAAGTGCAACGAAACCATCAAATTTTAGCTAGAAACTGTATTTTTGTCGATTTTTATTGAATTTGAACTATATTTCAACGTTTTTTGATGGTTCTGAGCCACCAAACACACTTAAAGCATGCAGAATCGACTCAGAATAGGAAAAGGAGACGTTTAGGTCAATTTTATGCATTCTGGCGTTCGTAGATACAAGAAAACTGTTAAAATTCTTCAGAAACGTCACTTTTGAAGTGTTTTCTTATACTTTTAAGCCAATCAGATACCCTACGGGCTCGGAAAGTGCAACGAAACCATCAAATTTTAGCTAGAAACTGTATTTTTGTCGATTTTTATTGAATTTGAACTATATTTCAACGTTTTTTGATGGTTCTGAGCCACCAAACACACTTAAAGCATGCAGAATCGACTCAGAATAGGAAGGAGATGTTTAGGTCAATTTTATGCATTCTGGCGTTCCTACATACAAGAAAACTGTTAAAATTCTTCAGAAACGTCACTTTTGAAGTGTTTTCTTGTACTTTTAAGCCAATCAGATACCCTACGGGCTCGGAAAGTGGAACGAAACCATCAAATTTTAGCTAGAAACTGTATTTTTGTCGATTTTTATTGAATTTGAACTATATTTCAACGTTTTTTGATGGTTCTGAGCCACCAAACACACTTAAAGCATGCAGAATCGACTCAGAATAGGAAAAGGAGACGTTTAGGTCAATTTTATGCATTCTGGCGTTCGTAGATACAAGAAAACTGTTAAAATTCTTCAGAAACGTCACTTTTGAAGTGTTTTCTTGTACTTTTAAGCCAATCAGATACCCTACGGGCTCGGAAAGTGCAACGAAACCATCAAATTTTAGCTAGAAACTGTATTTTTGTCGATTTTTATTGAATTTGAACTATATTTCAACGTTTTTTGATGGTTCTGAGCCACCAAACACACTTAAAGCATGCAGAATCGACTCAGAATAGGAAAAGGAGACGTTTAGGTCAATTTTATGCATTCTGGCGTTCGTAGATACAAGAAAACTGTTAAAATTCTTCAGAAACGTCACTTTTGAAGTGTTTTCTTGTACTTTTAAGCCAATCAGATACCCTACGGGCTCGGAAAGTGCAACGAAACCATCAAATTTTAGCTAGAAACTGTATTTTTGTCGATTTTTATTGAATTTGAACTATATTTCAACGTTTTTTGATGGTTCTGAGCCACCAAACAAACTTAAAGCATGCAGAATCGACTCAGAATAGGAAAAGGAGACGTTTAGGTCAATTTTATGCATTCTGGCGTTCGTAGATACAAGAAAACTGTTAAAATTCTTCAGAAACGTCACTTTTGAAGTGTTTTCTTATACTTTTAAGCCAATCAGATACCCTACGGGCTCGGAAAGTGCAACGAAACCATCAAATTTTAGCTAGAAACTGTATTTTTGTCGATTTTTATTGAATTTGAACTATATTTCAACGTTTTTTGATGGTTCTGAGCCACCAAACACACTTAAAGCATGCAGAATCGACTCAGAATAGGAAAAGGAGATGTTTAGGTCAATTTTATGCATTCTGGCGTTCGTAGATACAAGAAAACTGTTAAAATTCGTCAGAAACGTCACTTTTGAAATGTTTTCTTGTACTTTTAAGCCAATCATATACCCTACGGGCTCGGAAAGTGCAACGAAACCATCAAATTTTAGCTAGAAACTGTATTTTTGTCGATTTTTATTGAATTTGAACTATATTTCAACGTTTTTTGATGGTTCTGAGCCACCAAACACACTTAAAGCATGCAGAATCGACTCAGAATAGGAAAAGGAGACGTTTAGGTCAATTTTATGCATTCTGGCGTTCGTAGATACAAGAAAACTGTTAAAATTCTTCAGAAACGTCACTTTTGAAGTGTTTTCTTGTACTTTTAAGCCAATCAGATACCCTACGGGCTCGGAAAGTGCAACGAAACCATCAAATTTTAGCTAGAAACTGTATTTTTGTCGATTTTTATTGAATTTGAACTATATTTCAACGTTTTTTGATGGTTCTGAGCCACCAAACACACTTAAAGCATGCAGAATCGACTCAGAATAGGAAAAGGAGACGTTTAGGTCAATTTTATGCATTCTGGCGTTCGTCCATACAAGAAAACTGTTAAAATTCTTCAGAAACGTCACTTTTGAAGTGTTTTCTTGTACTTTTAAGCCAATCAGATACCCTACGGGCTCGGAAAGTGCAACGAAACCATCAAATTTTAGCTAGAAACTGTATTTTTGTCGATTTTTATTGAATTTGAACTATATTTCAACGTTTTTTGATGGTTCTGAGCCACCAAACACACTTAAAGCATGCAGAATCGACTCAGAATAGGAAAAGGAGACGTTTAGGTCAATTTTATGCATTCTGGCGTTCGTAGATACAAGAAAACTGTTAAAATTCTTCAGAAACGTCACTTTTGAAGTGTTTTCTTGTACTTTTAAGCCAATCAGATACCCAACGGGCTCGGAAAGTGCAACGAAACCATCAAATTTTAGCTAGAAACTGTATTTTTGTCGATTTTTATTGAATTTGAACTATATTTCAACGTTTTTTGATGGTTCTGAGCCACCAAACACACTTAAAGCATGCAGAATCGACTCAGAATAGGAAAAGGAGACGTTTAGGTCAATTTTATGCATTCTGGCGTTCGTAGATACAAGAAAACTGTTAAAATTCTTCAGAAACGTCACTTTTGAAGTGTTTTCTTGTACTTTTAAGCCAATCAGATACCCTACGGGCTCGGAAAGTGCAACGAAACCATCAAATTTTAGCTAGAAACTGTATTTTTGTCGATTTTTATTGAATTTGAACTATATTTCAACGTTTTTTGATGGTTCTGAGCCACCAAACACACTTAAACCATGCAGAATCGACTCAGAATAGGAAAAGGAGACGTTTAGGTCAATTTTATGCTTTCTGGCGTTCGTAGATACAAGAAAACTGTTAAAATTCTTCAGAAACGTCACTTTTGAAGTGTTTTCTTGTACTTTTAAGCCAATCAGATACCCAACGGGCTCGGAAAGTGCAACGAAACCATCAAATTTTAGCTAGAAACTGTATTTTTGTCGATTTTTATTGAATTTGAACTATATTTCAACGTTTTTTGATGGTTCTGAGCCACCAAACACACTTAAAGCATGCAGAATCGACTCAGAATAGGAAAAGGAGATGTTTAGGTCAATTTTATGCATTCTGGCGTTCGTAGATACAAGAAAACTGTTAAAATTCTTCAGAAACGTCACTTTTGAAGTGTTTTCTTGTACTTTTAAGCCAATCAGATACCCAACGGGCTCGGAAAGTGCAACGAAACCATCAAATTTTAGCTAGAAACTGTATTTTTGTCGATTTTTATTGAATTTGAACTATATTTCAACGTTTTTTGATGGTTCTGAGCCACCAAACACACTTAAAGCATGCAGAATCGACTCAGAATAGGAAAAGGAGACGTTTAGGTCAATTTTATGCATTCTGGCGTTCGTAGATACAAGAAAACTGTTAAAATTCTTCAGAAACGTCACTTTTGAAGTGTTTTCTTGTACTTTTAAGCCAATCAGATACCCTACGGGCTCGGAAAGTGCAACGAAACCATCAAATTTTAGCTAGAAACTGTATTTTTGTCGAATTTTATTGAATTTGAACTATATTTCAACGTTTTTTGATGGTTCTGAGCCACCAAACACACTTAAAGCATGCAGAATCGACTCAGAATAGGAAAAGGAGACGTTTAGGTCAAATTTATGCATTCTGGCGTTCGTAGATACAAGAAAACTGTTAAAATTCTTCAGAAACGTCACTTTTGAAGTGTTTTCTTGTACTTTTAAGCCAATCAGATACCCTACGGGCTCGGAAAGTGCAACGAAACCATCAAATTTTAGCTAGAAACTGTATTTTTGTCGATTTTTATTGAATTTGAACTATATTTCAACGTTTTTTGATGGTTCTGAGCCACCAAACACACTTAAAGCATGCAGAATCGACTCAGAATAGGAAAAGGAGACGTTTAGGTCAATTTTATGCATTCTGGCGTTCGTAGATACAAGAAAACTGTTAAAATTCTTCAGAAACGTCACTTTTGAAGTGTTTTCTTGTACTTTTAAGCCAATCAGATACCCTACGGGCTCGGAAAGTGCAACGAAACCATCAAATTTTAGCTAGAAACTGTATTTTTGTCGATTTTTATTGAATTTGAACTATATTTCAACGTTTTTTGATGGTTCTGAGCCACCAAACACACTTAAAGCATGCAGAATCGACTCAGAATAGGAAAGGGAGACGTTTAGGTCAATTTTATGCATTCTGGCGTTCGTAGATACAAGAAAACTGTTAAAATTCTTCAGAAACGTCACTTTTGAAGTGTTTTCTTATACTTTTAAGCCAATCAGATACCCAACGGGCTCGGAAAGTGCAACGAAACCATCAAATTTTAGCTAGAAACTGTATTTTTGTCGATTTTTATTGAATTTGAACTATATTTCAACGTTTTTTGATGGTTCTGAGCCACCAAACACACTTAAAGCATGCAGAATCGACTCAGAATAGGAAAAGGAGACGTTTAGGTCAATTTTATGCATTCTGGCGTTCGTAGATACAAGAAAACTGTTAAAATTCTTCAGAAACGTCACTTTTGAAGTGTTTTCTTGTACTTTTAAGCCAATCAGATACCCTACGGGCTCGGAAAGTGCAACGAAACCATCAAATTTTAGCTAGAAACTGTATTTTTGTCGATTTTTATTGAATTTGAACTATATTTCAACGTTTTTTGATGGTTCTGAGCCACCAAACACACTTAAAGCATGCAGAATCGACTCAGAATAGGAAAAGGAGACGTTTAGGTCAATTTTATGCATTCTGGCGTTCGTAGATACAAGAAAACTGTTAAAATTCTTCAGAAACGTCACTTTTGAAGTGTTTTCTTGTACTTTTAAACCAATCAGATACCCTACGGGCTCGGAAAGTGCAACGAAACCATCAAATTTTAGCTAGAAACTGTATTTTTGTCGATTTTTATTGAATTTGAACTATATTTCAACGTTTTTTGATGGTTCTGAGCCACCAAACACACTTAAAGCATGCAGAATCGACTCAGAATAGGAAAAGGAGACGTTTAGGTCAATTTTATGCATTCTGGCGTTCGTAGATACAAGAAAACTGTTAAAATTCTTCAGAAACGTCACTTTTGAAGTGTTTTCTTGTACTTTTAAGCCAATCAGATACCCTACGGGCTCGGAAAGTGCAACGAAACCATCAAATTTTAGCTAGAAACTGTATTTTTGTCGATTTTTATTGAATTTGAACTATATTTCAACGTTTTTTGATGGTTCTGAGCCACCAAACACACTTAAAGCATGCAGAATCGACTCAGAATAGGAAAAGGAGACGTTTAGGTCAATTTTATGCATTCTGGCTTTCGTAGATACAAGAAAACTGTTAAAATTCTTCAGAAACGTCACTTTTGAAGTGTTTTCTTGTACTTTTAAGCCAATCAGATACCCTGCGGGCTCGGAAAGTACAACGAAACCATCAAATTTTAGCTAGAAACTGTATTTTTGTCGATTTTTATTGAATTTGAACTATATTTCAACGTTTTTTGATGGTTCTGAGCCACCAAACACACTTAAAGCATGCAGAATCGACTCAGAATAGGAAAAGGAGACGTTTATGTCAATTTTATGCATTCTGGCGTTCGTAGATACAAGAAAACTGTTAAAATTCTTCAGAAACGTCACTTTTGAAGTGTTTTCTTATACTTTTAAGCCAATCAGATACCCTACGGGCTCGGAAAGTGCAACGAAACCATCAAATTTTAGCTAGAAACTGTATTTTTGTCGATTTTTATTGAATTTGAACTATATTTCAACGTTTTTTGATGGTTCTGAGCCACCAAACACACTTAAAGCATGCAGAATCGACTCAGAATAGGAAAAGGAGATGTTTAGGTCAATTTTATGCATTCTGGCGTTCGTAGATACAAGAAAACTGTTAAAATTCTTCAGAAACGTCACTTTTGAAGTGTTTTCTTGTACTTTTAAGCCAATCAGATACCCTACGGGCTCGGAAAGTGCAACGAAACCATCAAATTTTAGCTAGAAACTGTATTTTTGTCGATTTTTATTGAATTTGAACTATATTTCAACGTTTTTTGATGGTTCTGAGCCACCAAACACACTTAAAGCATGCAGAATCGACTCAGAATAGGAAAAGGAGACGTTTAGGTCAATTTTATGCATTCTGGCGTTCGTAGATACAAGAAAACTGTTAAAATTCTTCAGAAACGTCACTTTTGAAGTGTTTTCTTGTACTTTTAAGCCAATCAGATACCCTACGGGCTCGGAAAGTGCGACGAAACCATCAAATTTTAGCTAGAAACTGTATTTTTGTCGATTTTTATTGAATTTGAACTATATTTCAACGTTTTTTGATGGTTCTGAGCCACCAAACACACTTAAAGCATGCAGAATCGACTCAGAATAGGAAAAGGAGACGTTTAGGTCAATTTTATGCATTCTGGCGTTCGTAGATACAAGAAAACTGTTAAAATTCTTCAGAAACGTCACTTTTGAAGTGTTTTCTTGTACTTTTAAGCCAATCAGATACCCTACGGGCTCGGAAAGTGCAACGAAACCATCAAATTTTAGCTAGAAACTGTATTTTTGTCGATTTTTATTGAATTTGAACTATATTTCAACGTTTTTTGATGGTTCTGAGCCACCAAACACACTTAAAGCATGCAGAATCGACTCAGAATAGGAAAAGGAGACGTTTAGGTCAATTTTATGCATTCTGGCGTTCGTAGATACAAGAAAACTGTTAAAATTCTTCAGAAACGTCACTTTTGAAGTGTTTTCTTGTACTTTTAAGCCAATCAGATTCTCTACGGGCTCGGAAAGTGCAACGAAACCATCAAATTTTAGCTAGAAACTGTATTTTTGTCGATTTTTATTGAATTTGAACTATATTTCAACGTTTTTTGATGGTTCTGAGCCACCAAACACACTTAAAGCATGCAGAATCGACTCAGAATAGGAAAAGGAGACGTTTAGGTCAATTTTATGCATTCTGGCGTTCGTAGATACAAGAAAACTGTTAAAATTCTTCAGAAACGTCACTTTTGAAGTGTTTTCTTGTACTTTTAAGCCAATCAGATACCCAACGGGCTCGGAAAGTGCAACGAAACCATCAAATTTTAGCTAGAAACTGTATTTTTGTCGATTTTTATTGAATTTGAACTATATTTCAACGTTTTTTGATGGTTCTGAGCCACCAAACACACTTAAAGCATGCAGAATCGACTCAGAATAGGAAAAGGAGACGTTTAGGTCAATTTTATGCATTCTGGCGTTCGTAGATACAAGAAAACTGTTAAAATTCTTCAGAAACGTCACTTTTGAAGTGTTTTCTTGTACTTTTAAGCCAATCAGATACCCTACGAGCTCGGAAAGTGCAACGAAACCATCAAATTTTAGCTAGAAACTGTATTTTTGTCGATTTTTATTGAATTTGAACTATATTTCAACGTTTTTTGATGGTTCTGAGCCACCAAACACACTTAAAGCATGCAGAATCGACTCAGAATAGGAAAAGGAGACGTTTAGGTCAATTTTATGCATTCTGGCGTTCGTAGATACAAGAAAACTGTTAAAATTCTTCAGAAACGTCACTTTTGAAGTGTTTTCTTGTACTTTTAAGCCAATCAGATACCCTACGGGCTCGGAAAGTGCAACAAAACCATCAAATTTTAGCTAGAAACTGTATTTTTGTCGATTTTTATTGAATTTGAACTATATTTCAAAGTTTTTTGATGGTTCTGAGCCACCAAACACACTTAAAGCATGCAGAATCGACTCAGAATAGGAAAAGGAGACGTTTAGGTCAATTTTATGCATTCTGGCGTTCGTAGATACAAGAAAACTGTTAAAATTCTTCAGAAACGTCACTTTTGAAGTGTTTTCTTGTACTTTTAAGCCAATCAGATACCCTACGGGCTCGGAAAGTGCAACGAAACCATCAAATTTTAGCTAGAAACTGTATTTTTGTCGATTTTTATTGAATTTGAACTATATTTCAACGTTTTTTGATGGTTCTGAGCCACCAAACACACTTAAAGCATGCAGAATCGACTCAGAATAGGAAAAGGAGACGTTTAGGTCAATTTTATGCATTCTGGCGTTCGTAGATACAAGAAAACTGTTAAAATTCTTCAGAAACGTCACTTTTGAAGTGTTTTCTTGTACTTTTAAGCCAATCAGATACCCTACGGGCTCGGAAAGTGCAACGAAACCATCAAATTTTAGCTAGAAACTGTATTTTTGTCGATTTTTATTGAATTTGAACTATATTTCAACGTTTTTTGATGGTTCTGAGCCACCAAACACACTTAAAGCATGCAGAATCGACTCAGAATAGGAAAAGGAGACGTTTAGGTCAATTTTATGCATTCTGGCGTTCGTAGATACAAGAAAACTGTTAAAATTCTTCAGAAACGTGACTTTTGAAGTGTTTTCTTGTACTTTTAAGCCAATCAGATACCCTAAGGGCTCGGAAAGTGCAACGAAACCATCAAATTTTAGATAGAAACTGTATTTTTGTCGATTTTTATTGAATTTGAACTATATTTCAACGTTTTTTGATGGTTCTGAGCCACCAAACACACTTAAAGCATGCAGAATCGACTCAGAATAGGAAAAGGAGACGTTTAGGTCAATTTTATGCATTCTGGCGTTCGTAGATACAAGAAAACTGTTAAAATTCTTCAGAAACGTCACTTTTGAAGTGTTTTCTTGTACTTTTAAGCCAATCAGATACCCTACGGGCTCGGAAAGTGCAACGAAACCATCAAATTTTAGCTAGAAACTGTATTTTTGTCGATTTTTATTGAATTTGAACTATATTTCAACGTTTTTTGATGGTTCTGAGCCACCAAACACACTTAAAGCATGCAGAATCGACTCAGAATAGGAAAAGGAGACGTTTAGGTCAATTTTATGCATTCTGGCGTTCGTAGATACAAGAAAACTGTTAAAATTCTTCAGAAACGTCACTTTTGAAGTGTTTTCTTGTACTTTTAAGCCAATCAGATACCCTACGGGCTCGGAAAGTGCAACGAAACCATCAAATTTTAGCTAGAAACTGTATTTTTGTCGATTTTTATTGAATTTGAACTATATTTCAACGTTTTTTGATGGTTCTGAGCCACCAAACACACTTAAAGCATGCAGAATCGACTCAGAATAGGAAAAGGAGACGTTTAGGTCAATTTTATGCATTCTGGCGTTCGTAGATACAAGAAAACTGTTAAAATTCTTCAGAAACGTCACTTTTGAAGTGTTTTCTTGTACTTTTAAGCCAATCAGATACCCAACGGGCTCGGAAAGTGCAACGAAACCATCAAATTTTAGCTAGAAACTGTATTTTTGTCGATTTTTATTGAATTTGAACTATATTTCAACGTTTTTTGATGGTTCTGAGCCACCAAACACTCTTAAAGCATGCAGAATCGACTCAGAATAGGAAAAGGAGACGTTTAGGTCAATTTTATGCATTCTGGCGTTCGTAGATACAAGAAAACTGTTAAAATTCTTCAGAAACGTCACTTTTGAAGTGTTTTCTTGTACTTTTAAGCCAATCAGATACCCTACGGGCTCGGAAAGTGCAACGAAACCATCAAATTTTAGCTAGAAACTGTATTTTTGTCGATTTTTATTGAATTTGAACTATATTTCAACGTTTTTTGATGGTTCTGAGCCACCAAACACACTTAAAGCATGCAGAATCGACTCAGAATAGGAAAAGGAGACGTTTAGGTCAATTTTATGCATTCTGGCGTTCGTAGATACAAGAAAACTGTTAAAATTCTTCAGAAACGTCACTTTTGAAGTGTTTTCTTGTACTTTTAAGCCGATCAGATACCCTACGGGCTCGGAAAGTGCAACGAAACCATCAAATTTTAGCTAGAAACTGTATTTTTGTCGGCATTTGAAATATAGTTCAAATTCAATAAAAATCGACAAAAATACAGTTTCTAGCTAAAATTTGATGGTTTCGTTGCACTTTCCGAGCCCGTAGGTTATCTGATTGGCTTAAAAGTACAAGAAAACACTTCAAAAGTGACGTTTCTGAAGAATTTTAACAGTTTTCTTGTATCTACGAACGCCAGAATGCATAAAATTGACCTAAACGTCTCCTTTTCCTATTCTGAGTCGATTCTGCATGCTTTAAGTGTGTTTGGTGGCTCAGAACCATCAAAAAACGTTGAAATATAGTTCAAATTCAATAAAAATCGACAAAAATACAGTTTCTAGCTAAAATTTGATGGTTTCGTTGCACTTTCCGAGCCCGTAGGGTATCTGATTGGCTTAAAAGTACAAGAAAACACTTCAAAAGTGACGTTTCTGAAGAATTTTAACAGTTTTCTTGTATCTACGAACGCCAGAATGCATAAAATTGACCTAAACTTCTCCTTTTCCTATTCTGAGTCGATTCTGCATGCTTTAAGTGTGTTTGGTGGCTCAGAACCATCAAAAAACGTTGAAATATAGTTCAAATTCAATAAAAATCGACAAAAATACAGTTTCTAGCTAAAATTTGATGGTTTCGTTGCACTTTCCGAGCCCGTAGGGTATCTGATTGGCTTAAAAGTACAAGAAAACACTTCAAAAGTGACGTTTCTGAAGAATTTTAACAGTTTTCTTGTATCGACGAACGCCAGAATGCATAAAATTGACCTAAACGTCTCCTTTTCCTATTCTGAGTCGATTCTGCATGCTTTAAGTGTGTTTGGTGGCTCAGAACCATCAAAAAACGTTGAAATATAGTTCAAATTCAATAAAAATCGACAAAAATACAGTTTCTAGCTAAAATTTGATGGTTTCGTTGCACTTTCCGAGCCCGTAGGGTATCTGATTGGCTTAAAAGTACAAGAAAACACTTCAAAAGTGACGTTTCTGAAGAATTTTAACAGTTTTCTTGTATCTACGAACGCCAGAATGCATAAAATTGACCTAAACGTCTCCTTTTCCTATTCTGAGTCGATTCTGCATGCTTTAAGTGTGTTTGGTGGCTCAGAACCATCAAAAAACGTTGAAATATAGTTCAAATTCAATAAAAATCGACAAAAATACAGTTTCTAGCTAAAATTTGATGGTTTCGTTGCACTTTCCGAGCCCGTTGGGTATCTGATTGGCTTAAAAGTACAAGAAAACACTTCAAAAGTGACGTTTCTGAAGAATTTTAACAGTTTTCTTGTATCAACGAACGCCAGAATGCACAAAATTGACCTAAACGTCTCCTTTTCCTATTCTGAGTCGATTCTGCATGCTTTAAGTGTGTTTGGTGGCTCAGAACCATCAAAAAACCTTGAAATATAGTTCAAATTCAATAAAAATCGACAAAAATACAGTTTCTAGCTAAAATTTGATGGTTTCGTTGCACTTTCCGAGCCCGTAGGGTATCTGATTGGCTAAAAGTACAAGAAAACACTTCAAAAGTGACGTTTCTGAAGAATTTTAACAGTTTTCTTGTATCTACGAACGCCAGAATGCATAAAATTGACCTAAACGTCTCCTTTTCCTATTCTGAGTCGATTCTGCATGCTTTAAGTGTGTTTGGTGGCTCAGAACCATCAAAAAACGTTGAAATATAGTTCAAATTCAATAAAAATCGACAAAAATACAGTTTCTAGCTAAAATTTGATGGTTTCGTTGCACTTTCCGAGCCCGTAGGGTATCTGATTGGCTTAAAAGTACAAGAAAACATTTCAAAAGTGACGTTTCTGAAGAATTTTAACAGTTTTCTTGTATCTACGAACGCCAGAATGCATAAAATTGACCTAAACGTCTCCTTTTCCTATTCTGAGTCGATTCTGCATGCTTTAAGTGTGTTTGGTGGCTCAGAACCATCAAAAAACGTTGAAATATAGTTCAAATTCAATAAAAATCGACAAAAATACAGTTTCTAGCTAAAATTTGATGGTTTCGTTGCACTTTCCGAGCCCGTAGGGTATCTGATTGGCTTAAAAGTACAAGAAAACACTTCAAAAGTGACGTTTCTGAAGAATTTTAACAGTTTTCTTGTATCTACGAACGCCAGAATGCATAAAATTGACCTAAATGTCTCCTTTTCCTATTCTGAGTCGATTCTGCATGCTTTAAGTGTGTTTGGTGGCTCAGAACCATCAAAAAACGTTGAAATATAGTTCAAATTCAATAAAAATCGACAAAAATACAGTTTCTAGCTAAAATTTGATGGTTTCGTTGCACTTTCCGAGCCCGTAGGGTATCTGATTGGCTTAAAAGTACAAGAAAACACTTCAAAAGTGATGTTTCTGAAGAATTTTAACAGTTTTCTTGTATCTACGAACGCCAGAATGCATAAAATTGACCTAAACGTCTCCTTTTCCTATTCTGAGTCGATTCTGCATGCTTTAAGTGTGTTTGGTGGCTCAGAACCATCAAAAAACGTTGAAATATAGTTCAAATTCAATAAAAATCGACAAAAATACAGTTTCTAGCTAAAATTTGATGGTTTCGTTGCACTTTCCGAGCCCGTTGGGTATCTGATTGGCTTAAAAGTACAAGAAAACACTTCAAAAGTGACGTTTCTGAAGAATTTTAACAGTTTTCTTGTATCAACGAACGCCAGAATGCATAAAATTGACCTAAACGTCTCCTTTTCCTATTCTGAGTCGATTCTGCATGCTTTAAGTGTGTTTGGTGGCTCAGAACCATCAAAAAACCTTGAAATATAGTTCAAATTCAATAAAAATCGACAAAAATACAGTTTCTAGCTAAAATTTGATGGTTTCGTTGCACTTTCCGAGCCCGTAGGGTATCTGATTGGCTAAAAGTACAAGAAAACACTTCAAAAGTGACGTTTCTGAAGAATTTTAACAGTTTTCTTGTATCTACGAACGCCAGAATGCATAAAATTGACCTAAACGTCTCCTTTTCCTATTCTGAGTCGATTCTGCATGCTTTAAGTGTGTTTGGTGGCTCAGAACCATCAAAAAACGTTGAAATATAGTTCAAATTCAATAAAAATCGACAAAAATACAGTTTCTAGCTAAAATTTGATGGTTTCGTTGCACTTTCCGAGCCCGTAGGGTATCTGATTGGCTTAAAAGTACAAGAAAACATTTCAAAAGTGACGTTTCTGAAGAATTTTAACAGTTTTCTTGTATCTACGAACGCCAGAATGCATAAAATTGACCTAAACGTCTCCTTTTCCTATTCTGAGTCGATTCTGCATGCTTTAAGTGTGTTTGGTGGCTCAGAACCATCAAAAAACGTTGAAATATAGTTCAAATTCAATAAAAATCGACAAAAATACAGTTTCTAGCTAAAATTTGATGGTTTCGTTGCACTTTCCGAGCCCGTAGGGTATCTGATTGGCTTAAAAGTACAAGAAAACACTTCAAAAGTGATGTTTCTGAAGAATTTTAACAGTTTTCTTGTATCTACGAACGCCAGAATGCATAAAATTGACCTAAACGTCTCCTTTTCCTATTCTGAGTCGATTCTGCATGCTTTAAGTGTGTTTGGTGGCTCAGAACCATCAAAAAACGTTGAAATATAGTTCAAATTCAATAAAAATCGACAAAAATACAGTTTCTAGCTAAAATTTGATGGTTTCGTTGCACTTTCCGAGCCCGTTGGGTATCTGATTGGCTTAAAAGTACAAGAAAACACTTCAAAAGTGACGTTTCTGAAGAATTTTAACAGTTTTCTTGAATCTACGAACGCCAGAATGCATAAAATTGACCTAAACGTCTCCTTTACCTATTCTGAGTCGATTCTGCATGCTTTAAGTGTGTTTGGTGGCTCAGAACCATCAAAAAACGTTGAAATATAGTTCAAGTTCAATAAAAATCGACAAAAATAGAGTTTCTAGCTAAAATTTGATGGTTTCGTTGCACTTTCCGAGCCCGTAGGGTATCTGATTGGCTTAAAAGTACAAGAAAACACTTCAAAAGTGACGTTTCTGAAGAATTTTAACAGTTTTCTTGTATCTACGAACGCCAGAATGCATAAAATTTACCTAAACGTCTCCTTTTCCTATTCTGAGTCGATTCTGCATGCTTTAAGTGTGTTTGGTGGCTCAGAACCATCAAAAAACGTTGAAATATAGTTCAAATTCAATAAAAATCGACAAAAATACAGTTTCTAGCTAAAATTTGATGGTTTCGTTGCACTTTCCGAGCCCGTAGGGTATCTGATTGGCTTAAAAGTACAAGAAAACACTTCAAAAGTGACGTTTCTGAAGAATTTTAACAGTTTTCTTGTATCTACGAACGCCAGAATGCATAAAATTGACCTAAACGTCTCCTTTTCCTATTCTGAGTCGATTCTGCATGCTTTAAGTGTGTTTGGTGGCTCAGAACCATCAAAAAACGTTGAAATATAGTTCAAATTCAATAAAAATCGACAAAAATACAGTTTCTAGCTAAAATTTGATGGTTTCGTTGCACTTTCCGAGCCCGTAGGGTATCTGATTGGCTTAAAAGTACAAGAAAACACTTCAAAAGTGACGTTTCTGAAGAATTTTAACAGTTTTCTTGTATCTACGAACGCCAGAATGCATAAAATTGACCTAAACGTCTCCTTTTCCTATTCTGAGTCGATTCTGCATGCTTTAAGTCTGTTTGGTGGCTCAGAACCATCAAAAAACATTGAAATATAGTTCAAATTCAATAAAAATCGACAAAAATACAGTTTCTAGCTAAAATTTGATGGTTTCGTTGCACTTTCCGAGCCCGTAGGGTATCTGATTGGCTTAAAAGTACAAGAAAACACTTCAAAAGTGACGTTTCTGAAGAATTTTAACAGTTTTCTTGTATCTACGAACGCCAGAATGCATAAAATTGACCTAAACGTCTCCTTTTCCTATTCTGAGTCGATTCTGCATGCTTTAAGTGTGTTTGGTGGCTCAGAACCATCAAAAAACGTTGAAATATAGTTCAAATTCAATAAAAATCGACAAAAATACAGTTTCTAGCTAAAATTTGATGGTTTCGTTGCACTTTCCGAGCCCGTTGGGTATCTGATTGGCTTAAAAGTACAAGAAAACACTTCAAAAGTGACGTTTCTGCAGAATTTTAACAGTTTTCTTGTATCTACGAACGCCAGAATGCATAAAATTGACCTAAACGTCTCCTTTTCCTATTCTGAGTCGATTCTGCATGCTTTAAGTGTGTTTGGTGGCTCAGAACCATCAAAAAACGTTGAAATATAGTTCAAATTCAATAAAAATCGACAAAAATACAGTTTCTAGCTAAAATTTGATGGTTTCGTTGCACTTTCCGAGCCCGTAGGGTATCTGATTGGCTTAAAAGTACAAGAAAACACTTCAAAAGTGACGTTTCTGAAGAATTTTAACAGTTTTCTTGTATCTACGAACGCCAGAATGCATAAAATTGACCTAAACGTCTCCTTTTCCTATTCTGAGTCGATTCTGCATGCTTTAAGTGTGTTTGGTGGCTCAGAACCATCAAAAAACGTTGAAATATAGTTCAAATTCAATAAAAATCGACAAAAATACAGTTTCTAGCTAAAATTTGATGGTTTCGTTGCACTTTCCGAGCCCGTAGGGTATCTGATTGGCTTAAAAGTACAAGAAAACACTTCAAAAGTGACGTTTCTGAAGAATTTTAACAGTTTTCTTGTATCTACGAACGCCAGAATGCATAAAATTGACCTAAACGTCTCCTTTTCCTATTCTGAGTCGATTCTGCATGCTTTAAGTGTGTTTGGTGGCTCAGAACCATCAAAAAACGTTGAAATATAGTTCAAATTCAATAAAAATCGACAAAAATACAGTTTCTAGCTAAAATTTGATGGTTTCGTTGCACTTTCCGAGCCCGTAGGGTATCTGATTGGCTTAAAAGTACAAGAAAACACTTCAAAAGTGACGTTTCTGAAGAATTTTAACAGTTTTCTTGTATCTACGAACGCCAGAATGCATAAAATTGACCTAAACGTCTCCTTTTCCTATTCTGAGTCGATTCTGCATGCTTTAAGTGTGTTTGGTGGCTCAGAACCATCAAAAAACGTTGAAATATAGTTCAAATTCAATAAAAATCGACAAAAATACAGTTTCTAGCTAAAATTTGATGGTTTCGTTGCACTTTCCGAGCCCGTAGGGTATCTGATTGGCTTAAAAGTACAAGAAAACACTTCAAAAGTGACGTTTCTGAAGAATTTTAACAGTTTTCTTGTATCTACGAACGCCAGAATGCATAAAATTGACCTAAACGTCTCCTTTTCCTATTCTGAGTCGATTCTGCATGCTTTAAGTGTGTTTGGTGGCTCAGAACCATCAAAAAACGTTGAAATATAGTTCAAATTCAATAAAAATCGACAAAAATACAGTTTCTAGCTAAAATTTGATGGTTTCGTTGCACTTTCCGAGCCCGTGGGGTATCTGATTGGCTTAAAAGTACAAGAAAACACTTCAAAAGTGACGTTTCTGAAGAATTTTAACAGTTTGCTTGTATCTACGAACGCCAGAATGCATAAAATTGACCTAAACGTCTCCTTTTCCTATTCTGAGTTGATTCTGCATGCTTTAAGTGTGTTTGGTGGCTCAGAACCATCAAAAAACGTTGAAATATAGTTCAAATTCAATAAAAATCGACAAAAATACAGTTTCTAGCTAAAATTTGATGGTTTCGTTGCACTTTCCGAGCCCGTAGGGTATCTGATTGGCTTAAAAATACAAGAAAACACTTCAAAAGTGACGTTTCTGAAGAATTTTAACAGTTTTCTTGTATCTACGAACGCCAGAATGCATAAAATTGACCTAAACGTCTCCTTTTCCTATTCTGAGTCGATTCTGCATGCTTTAAGTGTGTTTGGTGGCTCAGAACCATCAAAAAACGTTGAAATATAGTTCAAATTCAATAAAAATCGACAAAAATACAGTTTCTAGCTAAAATTTGATGGTTTCGTTGCACTTTCCGAGCCCGTTGGGTATCTGATTGGCTTAAAAGTACAAGAAAACACTTCAAAAGTGACGTTTCTGCAGAATTTTAACAGTTTTCTTGTATCTACGAACGCCAGAATGCATAAAATTGACCTAAACGTCTCCTTTTCCTATTCTGAGTCGATTCTGCATGCTTTAAGTGTGTTTGGTGGCTCAGAACCATCAAAAAACGTTGAAATATAGTTCAAATTCAATAAAAATCGACAAAAATACAGTTTCTAGCTAAAATTTGATGGTTTCGTTGCACTTTCCGAGCCCGTAGGGTATCTGATTGGCTTAAAAGTACAAGAAAACACTTCAAAAGTGACGTTTCTGAAGAATTTTAACAGTTTTCTTGTATCTACGAACGCCAGAATGCATAAAATTGACCTAAACGTCTCCTTTTCCTATTCTGAGTCGATTCTGCATGCTTTAAGTGTGTTTGGTGGCTCAGAACCATCAAAAAACGTTGAAATATAGTTCAAATTCAATAAAAATCGACAAAAATACAGTTTCTAGCTAAAATTTGATGGTTTCGTTGCACTTTCCGAGCCCGTAGGGTATCTGATTGGCTTAAAAGTACAAGAAAACACTTCAAAAGTGACGTTTCTGAAGAATTTTAATAGTTTTCTTGTATCTACGAACGCCAGAATGCATAAAATTGACCTAAACGTCTCCTTTTCCTATTCTGAGTCGATTCTGCATGCTTTAAGTGTGTTTGGTGGCTCAGAACCATCAAAAAACGTTGAAATATAGTTCAAATTCAATAAAAATCGACAAAAATACAGTTTCTAGCTAAAATTTGATGGTTTCGTTGCACTTTCCGAGCCCGTAGGGTATCTGATTGGCTTAAAAGTACAAGAAAACACTTCAAAAGTGACGTTTCTGAAGAATTTTAACAGTTTTCTTGTATCTACGAACGCCAGAATGCATAAAATTGACCTAAACGTCTCCTTTTCCTATTCTGAGTCGATTCTGCATGCTTTAAGTGTGTTTGGTGGCTCAGAACCATCAAAAAACGTTGAAATATAGTTCAAATTCAATAAAAATCGACAAAAATACAGTTTCTAGCTAAAATTTGATGGTTTCGTTGCACTTTCCGAGCCCGTAGGGTATCTGATTGGCTTAAAAGTACAAGAAAACACTTCAAAAGTGACGTTTCTGAAGAATTTTAACAGTTTTCTTGTATCTACGAACGCCAGAATGCATAAAATTGACCTAAACGTCTCCTTTTCCTATTCTGAGTCGATTCTGCATGCTTTAAGTGTGTTTGGTGGCTCAGAACCATCAAAAAACGTTGAAATATAGTTCAAATTCAATAAAAATCGACAAAAATACAGTTTCTAGCTAAAATTTGATGGTTTCGTTGCACTTTCCGAGCCCGTAGGGTATCTGATTGGCTTAAAAGTACAAGAAAACACTTCAAAAGTGACGTTTCTGAAGAATTTTAACAGTTTGCTTGTATCTACGAACGCCAGAATGCATAAAATTGACCTAAACGTCTCCTTTTCCTATTCTGAGTTGATTCTGCATGCTTTAAGTGTGTTTGGTGGCTCAGAACCATCAAAAAACGTTGAAATATAGTTCAAATTCAATAAAAATCGACAAAAATACAGTTTCTAGCTAAAATTTGATGGTTTCGTTGCACTTTCCGAGCCCGTAGGGTATCTGATTGGCTTAAAAGTACAAGAAAACACTTCAAAAGTGACGTTTCTGAAGAATTTTAACAGTTTTCTTGTATCTACGAACGCCAGAATGCATAAAATTGACCTAAACGTCTCCTTTTCCTATTCTGAGTCGATTCTGCATGCTTTAAGTGTGTTTGGTGGCTCAGAACCATCAAAAAACGTTGAAATATAGTTCAAATTCAATAAAAATCGACAAAAATACAGTTTCTAGCTAAAATTTGATGGTTTCGTTGCACTTTCCGAGCCCGTAGGGTATCTGATTGGCTTAAAAGTACAAGAAAACACTTCAAAAGTGACGTTTCTGAAGAATTTTAACAGTTTTCTTGTATCTACGAACGCCAGAATGCATAAAATTGACCTAAACGTCTCCTTTTCCTATTCTGAGTCGATTCTGCATGCTTTAAGTGTGTTTGGTGGCTCAGAACCATCAAAAAACGTTGAAATATAGTTCAAATTCAATAAAAATCGACAAAAATACAGTTTCTAGCTAAAATTTGATGGTTTCGTTGCACTTTCCGAGCCCGTAGGGTATCTGATTGGCTTAAAAGTACAAGAAAACACTTCAAAAGTGACGTTTCTGAAGAATTTTAACAGTTTTCTTGTATCTACGAACGCCAGAATGCATAAAATTGACCTAAACGTCTCCTTTTCCTATTCTGAGTCGATTCTGCATGCTTTAAGTGTGTTTGGTGGCTCAGAACCATCAAAAAACGTTGAAATATAGTTCAAATTCAATAAAAATCGACAAAAATACAGTTTCTAGCTAAAATTTGATGGTTTCGTTGCACTTTCCGAGCCCGTAGGGTATCTGATTGGCTTAAAAGTACAAGAAAACACTTCAAAAGTGACGTTTCTGAAGAATTTTAACAGTTTTCTTGTATCTACGAACGCCAGAATGCATAAAATTGACCTAAACGTCTCCTTTTCCTATTCTGAGTCGATTCTGCATGCTTTAAGTGTGTTTGGTGGCTCAGAACCATCAAAAAACGTTGAAATATAGTTCAAATTCAATAAAAATCGACAAAAATACAGTTTCTAGCTAAAATTTGATGGTTTCGTTGCACTTTCCGAGCCCGTAGGGTATCTGATTGGCTTAAAAGTACAAGAAAACACTTCAAAAGTGACGTTTCTGAAGAATTTTAACAGTTTTCTTGTATCTACGAACGCCAGAATGCATAAAATTGACCTAAACGTCTCCTTTTCCTATTCTGAGTCGATTCTGCATGCTTTAAGTGTGTTTGGTGGCTCAGAACCATCAAAAAACGTTGAAATATAGTTCAAATTCAATAAAAATCGACAAAAATACAGTTTCTAGCTAAAATTTGATGGTTTCGTTGCACTTTCCGAGCCCGTAGGGTATCTGATTGGCTTAAAAGTACAAGAAAACACTTCAAAAGTGACGTTTCTGAAGAATTTTAACAGTTTTCTTGTATCTACGAACGCCAGAATGCATAAAAGTAGTTATATAGTGGGGGTTCTAGACCAGGTCAAATGAGGTCAAACTGGTCCAGCTCCCCCATTACTTTTCATCGAGCGGTCATTGACCTTTCATTTGTTGTCGAGCTTGTCGGTGCACGTGGCTGACCTTGCCAGCTGGTCCAGCTCCCCCATTACTTTTCATCGGGCGATCATTGACCTAGTCGTTGCTCGACCTTGGTCGTTTATTGCCCTCGTTCATCTCGAGATCTATCCCCTCTTTTCGTTTAGGTCGGGGAGGGATCTCGGACGCAATCTCGCATCCCCACTTCCGTTTTATACTTGTATAAAAGTCGATGGATTCGTGTGTAAGAATTAATTAGTTTTTTGAATTCAATTATTTAACACTTAGAAATGTCATCTTTCATTTCTACATTGAATAAAGAGTCTCACTTGCAAGCTTTTGTGAGTGCGAAAACTTTAGAAGAAAATAAAAAATTTTTAACAAAAAATTTTAGTAAACTGTCTACAAAGTACGGTGACAAGATATTTGTGCAACTTGAAGAGTCTAGAACGATACTTCCACAGAGATTTACCGAAAAATTCACCGACTCAGTGATCAGCGATCTGAACCAGAAGATCGTGAACGGCTTGAAATTGTACTTGGTAAATAGAGGTCCGATCGGTCGAACCATCAATATCGAATTTATCGAAGAATGAAGAAGGCATTGGTTCATGTGGAAAACAAATCAAGTGCAGTTAGACTGCTTCGTCGTAGATTAGAATTACATTTAAAACGAATTAGTTATTTAAAAGAAGCAATTAAAATGTATGAAATAAGAACTAAATTGAATAATCTTAAGCTGTAATAGAAATTATAATAAATATTATTTAATTCGTTCGGTGTATTATTTTCCCCAGTCTCATGTAAAAAATATTTGATTGCAAACTGTCATGAATAACAGACGTGTTTGTTTCGACAAAGTTCCGGTTATTTTCTTAATAAATGATAAAGAAAGCCGAATTAATACTTGGTTATACGATGTTAAAAGATTTCAAATGAATGTGGAACGTTTCGAATTGCAAATAAAGCCCTTAATCGAAAAAATGATGGAGAAGAAGCGAAAATTTAGAGAAACAATCGAAAAATTGGATTCAGAATTGAAAATTATTCAGCAAAGAAAATCAGTTAAATAACTGTGCACATTGCGGTTAAACCACTGCGTCGTAAATTAGATTTAAATTTAAAACTTATTAGTTTCTTAAAATGTATAAAATACGAACTAGTTTGTATAATCTTAAGCTGTAATTGAAATTATAATAAATATTGTTTATTTCGTTTGGTGTATTATTTTCCCCAGTCTCATCTAAAATTATTTAATTGGGAATAACAGCAACGAATAAAAGCCGTGTTTGCTCCGACAAAACTCCTGTTATTTTCTTAATAAATAAATGTTCATCAGCAACTTTCTGCCGATTTAAGCTTATTTGTCCGTGATTATTAGAATAAAATCTCAAATGTCAGAAGGCGAGTGTGTTGTTAAAAATTAAAAAAATTGTTACTTACGACATTGAAAACAGGCAATAAAATCATCCGTTCTCCCTCGAAAACATTCAAATACACGCACACTTCACAGAAGCCACCATTTAGTTCAACAAAACCACCTTTTTCCCAAATCTTTTCACGGTAAAATTCATAAACCGAAACACGCCGCCCGTCATTATTACAACACAGAATGAAATAACGCGATGCTGTTTCAGCAAATTCTTACGGAACTGGACGCTTTTGTCGCAATAGACAGGGACGTATTCGGAAATATTAAAAAAAAAGAATTATCGCTTGAGGGTGATAAAGGGCAGAAAGTTTGTTAAAAAAATAAAAATGCATCCCTATAAACTAATGACACATTTGTGTAAAAATAAATGTGGGTTGGAGGTGCAATAATTGTTTAAATATAAAAAAAAAATGTTTTACTCGAAGACGGTAAGAGATACGAGGTTCGTGCAAAGAACAAAAAAGTTCCTAAAATACGAAACACATGCACCTGTGTCGACGGTTTTTAGTTTGAGTTTAGCATTTCGGAGAAAAGGGCAAAAGTTTGTGGTGACCAAACGGAATTAGTTAAAAATTTGTTTTTTGTGTCAAAATATTTTTGGATGAATAATCAATAGGTCCATGTAATTAAATATGTGAAAATTTGAGTTTGGGGCGCAACAATTTTTGTCAAAAAAGGTTGTCAAAATTCGAAAAAATGTTTTCCTTGAGCAGTAGGAAAGTAAATTAGAAGTTTTGGTGAAAAAAAAAATTTAAAAAATTCAAAGAATCCAAAGAAAAATTAAAACAAAAAAAATCTCAAAAAAAAAATCCAAATTTTGAAAAGTTTGTTTTTCCACAAAATCAAATGCATATTCATGAAGTACTATCTAATCGTGTGTAAAAATGATTATGACTCATAGGTGTATCTACCGTTTAAATAGAAAAAATTTTTGTTACTCGAAAATGGTAAGAGATAGGAGGTTCGTGTATAGAGCAAAAAAGATTGACAAAAACAAATAATATCGACAGCCGTCGACGGTTTTTCGCTAACTTTTGACATGACTGTGAAAAGGGCAAAAGTTTGTGGCGCCCAAACGGTAAAACTTAAAAAATATATTTTTGTACCAAAATATTTCTGAGTGAACAGTCTATAGGTCCACTTAGCAAAATAAATATTTTTTGCTACCGTTTAGTAGTAATAACGAAAAAACGTCATAGTTCGTAAGCGGTAAGAGGTAGCATGTCGGCTCAGGGGAACGGGGAAAAGCTAAAAAAATTAAGCCATATGTTGAGCAAAAAAAATTTTCAAAAAAGTTGAAAATAAGGGAGAAAAGGGCAAAAGTTTCTAGTGTCCAAATGGTAAGAGATAGAATATCGGTTGTATACATCAAAACCTTCTTCTGGAACGAACGCATAAGTCTGCTCAAAAAAATCGATTCTGTCCACATCGACCTAGATACAGGAGCCATTTCTAGTTTTTTCGAGGTCGCTACGTAAAAATTTTTTCAGGTCGAAAAAAAGACCATCGAAAAAGGATTCGAATAAGCCCAACATGCAACACTTAAAAAAAAAAAAAAAAAAAAAAAAGCGAAATAGGTTGTTCTTTATATGTATTGTTATATGACTACTACCATCACAACTAAATATACTAAGACATTAAAAAAAAAAATTTCAAGTTAACCAAAAACGGCTTTTTGTTGAATTTTATATGAAAACAACAAAACATCATTAAAAAACGAAAATCAAAAACCTATAAACAATCATCAAAAATCACTGCTGTGGTGGTAGATCGTGATGAGTCATATCGTGCTGCTGGACAAATAATTTAAAACATATTAAATAACTTATTGTTGTATTAAATCGTAGTACTGATGCTGTTAAATAAATATGTTAAAGGACATTAAATAAAACTATTAATAATAACTAATTGTTTTATTGAATCATACATTTGTTTGATTATTGTATTTACTAAAATAACTGAAACAAATTAGTACTAAATAAAGTAACAGACAAAATACGATTGCAAAAATAATTGCTCCTACTGAAGTAAATATCCATATCCATGGTTTTGCCAAACAATATTCTGTAACATTTGCACCTGTAGAATTCTTGTATCCACTATAATCGTTAAAGATGGTGTAATTCGGAGACTTGCATCGAGTGTTGTCTTTGAAGACTAATTCTAGCCGATATTGCAGTTGGTTCGAGGAAGATACATATTTTGAATAAAACATACGTAGTTGTTCATGCCCATTTTTAATTTCTAACATTTTTCTAACAGTACATTCTTTACTACTATCAATAGTTTGTAGATAGACATCAGTAACATTGCTATCAGTCAATAAATAAAAATCTTTCTGAATTAGAATGGTTGATAGAACAAGTGTGCAGTTTAAGCCGAACATTGTTTGGATGAAATGAATAGTTTGTTGTTGTGGAATTCTATATATATAGCAACAACCATCACCACCACCATTAACGAGCAGCCAGGTCCCAACATCCCACTATTACAGTCATTATCGTGAATATGACAAAAAATGAAGCAAACCATACACGATCGTTTCTTAAACAAAAATCAATGACCTCCTTTGAACTGCGACTGTTCTTAGTATTTTCTATTATTAACCAATTGGAAAATTGGTGATTTTCTTCTTCCGTTTTTATCTTGTACGTCAAATGATTCTGCATTGTTATATTTTTCGCATAGAAGAGGTGATAACTGGTTTCGATTAGATTGATCGGAGTCATTTTTTCCCAAAATTCTTTTTCGTACGTCTAAATATACAGCAGACTTATATTTGAAGTGGTGTAAATATTCAAGTTGTTTTCAACTAGCACAAGTTTTTAGAGGTGGTAAATGATGGTGTGGTAAATGATGGTGGTGGGGTGATAGCGATAGAAAAAACAAATTATTGTTTTCTTATATATTTGTTAAATGTCGCATGGTAGGCGTTTAAGGCTGTTCTATCTAAAAACAGGGATCTATCTAACTTTGGGACATAGGTCCCTGAGAATTCGTTGTCCCAGTTTTCCACTTGCGGTGGTGTTGGTGGTGGTTGGCTGAACCACTTTGATGGTGGTGGGGGTGGTGTAGATGGTCTTGGAAGTGCATTCTCCCAGAGTTTTCGCTCCCTTTCCCAGGCATCCCGGTGGCATTTGAAAATATGCTTTCTCAGCCTATTCTCTAAAAGCCTGTGGCTGACATCATAGGGGCAGATAACAAATTTCTCTATACAAAAAAAATTAAATACTACAAAAAAAATATATATATATAAGCTTACCCATTTCTGTCGTTAATTAATTTTTATGATATGTACTTGCAGAACACTTATTAATCTGTTCTTTTGTGTGATCTTTAATTTATACACTATATTAATCCCCACCCCTACTTTTTTCCCTCCTTCAGTTGCTTTCCTCATGTTTCATTTTTCGCTGACTTGAATTTATTTTTTACGACCACGTTTTCAACTACGACTTGCAAGTTGTAACTTGCAAATTAATTCTCATATAAACAAGAAACTAGTCAACGGGAAATAGTAGTGTTTCTTTTTTTCTGCTGTGGTGAGCAAGTTTCACGACAAAAAATGAAATCACAAGAATCAGTGACGGCTATATGTAAAAACTCTCTTAAGCTAATTCATGAATACATAAGTAAAATCAAAACAATCGAAGAAACTAAACATTTTTTAGTTTATATCAATACCAGTATTAGAATAATTAGAAAAGCACTCAAATGTAAAATCCATCGAGAAAATATGTTGGAAAACGCAAATTCCTTAGAAACAAGTTTGGCGTATTTGAAATTTTATCGCCTAAAGCTTTTAAATAAGAAAAAACAATTATCTATAAAAACTGGTGAAGGCTATATTAAAACAGTCAAATTTAAACCGGTGACTAATGTAACATGGCAGGATGTCGAATCCTGTTTTCAACAACGAATTCGTACAGGATTTATAAGTAACCACCACATTAAAGATCCTCTTCAGTTTTTTCAACAATCTTTTAAATGCTTTATGTTTAGAATTAAAAAAGAACGGAAAAACTCAATGCTTAAGGTAAATGTAATTTTTTCCGCAAATTTTATTCAACCGCACTCTGGTGAAACAGACATTAAAACATTTTCAACAAAAAATCAGCACATTGATCAATACACAAATTTAAAGGAATGGTACGAAGAAAACGTCATTGATAAAATCATGAAAAAATTAGAGGAATTTGCAGAAAAGGATTCCGGTTGGGCGTTGTATGAAATTTTAGGATTGAAAATTAACATAAATAAATACGACCCAATTAAATTCGGCTATTCAACTTTTGTATCCACACCAGATTTTATAAAAAAAAAACATGCAATAATTAATGTACAAAATAATGATGAATATTGTTTTCTTTGGGCCATAGTTTCGGCTTTATTTCCTACCGATAAACATTCAGACCGAAAATCATCGTATCCTCATTTCAAAAATGTGTTGAAATATGATAATTTAGACTTTCCAATCACAATTAAAGACATTCAAAAATTTGAGGAACTCAACAATCTTGCCATTAATTTATACTGCATCGAGAAGAAAAAAATTTTACCTTGTCGTTTAAGCACTAGATTTTCAAATTCTTATAAAGCAATTAATTTGCTTATGCTACCCGCTGAAAGACAAATACAAAATACTAATAACAGTAATGATAACTTTGAAGATCAACAATTGCTCTATCATTTCGTATGGATCAAAAATTTGTCAGCTCTTTTAGCTACGCAACTTTCCCTCCATAAATGTAAATTTCATATATGCGAAAGATGCTTAAACCATTTCACCACAGAGGAATTGCTCCAAAAACATAAAACTTCATGCCAGAGTATTAATAAATATTCCATAAGACTGCCAACAGAAAACGAAAATTACTTGTATTTTCAAAATTATAGACATCAAGAAAAAGTACCTTTTACTATTTATGCAGATCTCGAGAGTATTCTTCTTGATTGTACCAAACAGCATATGTCCACCACGAATAAGACCGAAACTTATCAAAAACATATTGCGCACAGCATTGCTTACTATTTTCACTGCTCATATGATAATTCATTTTCTAAATTTCGTTTGTATCGAGGTAAAAATTGCATTCAATGGTTCGTTCAGGAGTTACATCGAATGGCTCATTTTTGCAACGATAAATTTCAGAACGTTATTTCTATGGAAACATTAACTACGGAAGAACGTGAGCAGTTTGAATCCTCCCAAATATGTCATATATGTAAAAAAGGATTTTCGGAAAAGAACATAAAAGTACGCGATCATAGTCATTTAACTGGAATGTATAGAGGCGCTGCCCATCAAAGTTGTAATTTAAATTATAAAGATATTTGTGTTATACCCGTGGTCTTTCATAATATGAGCGGATATGATGCCCATTTTTTTATTAAAGAACTTTCAAATTCAATAAAAGGTGATATTAAGTTACTTCCCATTAACAAAGAAAGATATATCTCGTTTACTAAATTTGTCGAAGACACGAAAGTTAGTTTACGGTTTATTGATTCTTTCAGATTTATGCCACATAGTTTAGACAAACTTTCCTCCAATTTAGATAATTCTCAGAAAATTATTACGTTGGCAAATTGTACTAATATGGAAGAATTTGATTTGTTAAACAGAAAGGGAGTTTTTCCTTACGATTATATAAACTCCTGGGAGAAACTACTTGAAACAAAATTGCCCGAAAAGGAGGATTTCTATAGTCGCTTATCCGATGAAAATATTAAATATGAAGATTATTCCCATGCTACCAATGTATGGAATACTTTTAATATTCATACATTAGGAGAATATTCTGATTTATATTTAAAAACTGATGTGCTTCTTCTAGCCGATGTATTTGAAGCTTTTCGAACTACTTGTTTAAATACTTATCAACTTGATCCGTTGCATTATTATACTGCTCCGGGCCTAACATTTGATGCTATGTTAAAAACAACAGAAATTAAACTAGAACTTTTAACTGATATAGATAAAGTTCTATTTGTAGAAAGAGGTATTAGAGGTGGAGTTTCGCAGTGTTCCAATAGATATGGTAAAGCCAATAACAAATACATGCCAAAAGAAGAATATGATCCTTCGAAAGATAGTACCTATTTAATGTATTTTGATGTTAACAACCTTTACGGAGCGGCAATGTCTCAATACTTACCGTATGGAGAATTTGAGTTTGTAGAAAATTTCAATATAGCTGATATCTTAGATACCCCAGAAAATTCAGCAATCGGTTATATTATTGAATGCGATTTAGATTATCCAATAGATTTACATGAAATTCATAGTGATTTACCATTAGCTCCAGAGCATATGATACCGCCCATTTCAAGATCTAAACTTAAGAAGTTATTGGTGACTTTATATCCCAAGAAAAATTATATTATTCATTATCGGAATTTAAAAATGTATACAAAATTTGGTATGAAAATAAAATGTGTACATCGTGTTATGAAATTCAAACAATCTGCGTGGTTAAAGGAATATATAGATTTAAATACAAAACTTAGGCAGCAAGCAAAGAACGATTTTGAAAAAGATTTTTTTAAATTAATGATTAATGCTATTTATGGTAAATGCATGGAAAATGTAAGAAAACATCGCGATATTCGATTGGTTAGTAAATGGGAGGGAAGATGGGGAGTTCGTTCTCTTATATCTAAACCAAATTTTCACAGTTCTGTTGTATTTGACGATGATTCAGCAATAATCGAAATGAGTAAATTAGAAGTATTTTTGAATAAACCAATTTATGTTGGTTTTTGCATTTTAGATATTTCTAAAACTTTTCTCTATGAATTTCATTATGACTATATTAAAAAAACATTTAAAAATAATGCTAAGTTACTTTATACCGACACTGACAGCCTAATTTATGAATTTCACGTAGACGATATATACAAATATATTAAGAAAGACTCACATCGATTTGATACTTCTGACTATGATTTATATAATATTTATGATATAGAACTGAAAAATAAGAAAGTACCAGGTTTAATGAAAGATGAAAATAACGGTAAGATTATGCTAGAATTTGTGGGTCTCAGATCTAAAATGTACGCATATAGAATTGCAAGTGACGATTTCAATAAAAAATTAGTTAAAAAATCCAAAGGTAGTACAAAAGCATCACTTAAAACAATAACGTTTGAAAATTACAAAGAATGTTTATTTAATAATCGAAGTTACGAAAAATCACAAAGACTCATCAAGTCCAAACATCATACTGTTTACACAGTAAAACAAGAAAAAGTAGTTCTCAGCCCAAATGATGATAAAAGGATTGTCACAAGATTTGCAACGGATACGAAACCTTGGGGATATCATATTTCGCACGTAAGTTAAAAAAAGTGGGGATTGCCATATATAAGCAATTAAATTTCACAGATGATTTATTCGATGTTGGTTATTTCATTATTACAACAATGTCTGACTTGAGACAATTTGTTGATTTACAAGCATTTTGTGCATCCGAAAATGTGTACAAAACATATCTTAAAGCCGCTGCGAGTGATCGAACGAAATTAAATTTATTCCTTCATCTCATCGATAAAAAAGATTTTATTGTACCGGACGAAGTGTTTAAATGGATTGCCGAAAGTGAAAGTGACTTTTATACACTTGACATTTGTATTCTGCTACAAAGAAAGCAATGTGTCGATGGTTACATTGATGCATTTCTACATGTATGCGAAAGAGACCAAATTGAAAATTTAAATTATGCTGCTTTGGAGTTTTTGATGACCACCAACTATTTGGACAATACTCTAACGTATAAATGTTTTATTTATAAATTATTGAGTGATAATCGCTGGCAGAATCTTGGAGATATATTCTATCCTGTTGAGAATATCCGGAAAAATTATCGAAGGATCGACCAGTGCGTGGATGAATTTATGTGTCGGGCTGCGTATTTGGCAAACCATAAAGCGCTCAGTACTTTCTATGAGTCTTTAGAAATAATAAATTACGATTCTTTCGCATTTCAACCTTCTCAAAATCAGGAGCACCGAAGAATTTTCAACTGGATCAAAAAGAACATTGTCAAAGGAGAAGCCAATCCTGAAATACCATTAGGATGGACTGAGGGACCGGATTCAACAAAATGGCCCTCGATTAAGTTAGATGATTATAAGAAAACTTTACATGTAATTTCTGGTAGCCATGAATAAAACACACAGAAATGGGTTATATGTAGTTTTATTTACCCCCAAACATAATAATAATACAATAACAGGTTAAATTATTTACAACACTCTGACGGCATCTTGTGCAGGGATGTATTTTACCATTCGGTCGTGAAGAATAAGACAGTAGGCTGTAGTGTCTGCAGGAATACCAGAGATCGTCTCAAACCACAAAGTGATTGTAACGGGGCCTCTCTTCAAAGCTTCCGTTTGTTTAGAACAGTCGATTACTATTATAGGCGTCTTTTCTTTAAATTCATCCTTATCGAATAATGGTTCGCTGGTTTGTTTGGATAAGAACGATGTCTGGAATTCTTTAAACATATCATAGAGAATTGCATACCGATTATTTGTGAAATCAACATTCAGGTTGTCGTAGGGATACATGGTATCATTAAGGTACAATTTTACATCTCTCAGATTACAATGATCAAACTGACTGTAGTTTTTCTTCAATTGGTTTTTTCTTCCTTGCTGTAATGCAAAAAGTATGTACTGAGGTTTTTCTAAGGAAGTTTTAATAGTCCAAGTATTTGTTATCGATTGTACTGGTGGAGCAAATTCATGTAATTCTTTACTTCTAAACATAATATCCAATTCCCTGTTGCTTCTTACAATATCGATTAATGCGATCCTTTCGGCATCGGACACGGACAAGTGATGCATTTTCCAGCATATTTTACTAAGTTCTACTTTAATTTTGTATTTATCATTTGAGGAAATTAAAGCATTCACATCGGTATTAGAACGAACCAAAACAAGCTCCTGTCTTACATTCAAAATGGTCTTTTTAAAATCTTCACAAAAACCAAAAATCATTTTTAATGGAATCGAAACTTCAAAAGTTCCATTTTCCTTAATTATATTCGAATCTTTTTTGGGAAACCATCCAGCATTCTCTAGAGCTACGCTTTCATTACTGTTATACGTTACATATCCTTTCATGGTAGACGCTAACCCAGGATTTCTAATACTATCCACAACGACTCCAGCAATTTCATATCTTATTTGATTAAACATCAGAAGAACGCCATTATTTACAAATTTGATTTCTGGTTTCTGTACAATTTCGTCGATTTCATTCTTCACAATAACCTTACCCTCTATATGCAATGTACTCAAATGTGGAAAAGTGTATAAATCTTGATGTTCAATAGGAATTCTTATTTCATCATCGTAGTTAAATGAACTGTTAGAGTAAGGTAGGTGTGTATGTCTTTCTCCATAATAAATTGAATGATCATAGGCAGCTTTTTCGCTTACGTTTAATATTTCAAAATTCATTGCTGATTTAAATATTCAATAAAAATATTATTTCAAGACCGTTAATCCTAGAGATTCAAGAAATTTACGATTGCCTAAAGTTAAACGTTTGACCCTTCTCAAAGGACTGACTGATCTCTTTTTCATTGCCCTACTTATATATACCGAATTTCGGTTTTTTAGATTTTCATTAAATATAATACCCATCACGTGACCTTCTTAAGATGCAACCGTACACCTACCTCTTCACCTCTGAAACTAACAATATTACCTTCTTGATCTGTTATTTTAACGATTATTTCATCTATTTGTTTCGTATTAATTGGTAGATATATCACATTTAATGGTCGTTCCACTATTTTGTAACCGGGTGGTACTGTTGGAAAAAATTGATGGATAACGTGAACGGGACTTCCGTTCTTGTATGAACCAGTTACTATATTGCAATAAACGCAAAGAGCATTTACCTTTAAAATTTTTGCTGGAAAATCTGATATATGAGTTTTATGCGCTTTCAGAATGGTATCCTTAAATCCCAATAAATTCCCTAACGAATCCTTTCTTGAAAAATTTATATCAAGAGTACATTTAACTTCCGATTTTAAAGTATTATTATTTCCTCTAATTATTAAGCTTGGTGTTAACATTTTAAATTTCTTTATTCTATTTCCGTGTTTGTCAATTTCGTATTGAAAATAATGTTCCATATAGTTTTTGATTTCTTTATTTAAATACGACTCAATGTCTTCTATCTCGTAAGAACCCTCGGGAATTTCTATGTAATGCTCTTTTTTGTCTGGTGTAAAAAAATAAAATTTGTTGTTATTGCTATCGATATTTGGAAAAGAATTCCAAGTAACCAAACTTTCTAATCCTAAAGCATAGTTATAATCTTCCAAGATAATTGGTGGATAGTATCTGCTCGAAAGTACAGAACTGTTTCCATCCAATGAGAATACGTTGGACATCGTGCAACTTACTTCGACGACACTAACAGTTCAACTAAAACGCTCGAATTTCAAACAATTTTATTTGTAGCAGTTATATAGGAATCTTAAACACAAATGTCCACAATTAATACTATTAAAAGTCTGTAAAGATTCATAATTATATACTATATTACAGAAACCGTTGTTTTGTAAATATTTGATCAGTTCAAGAGGTGGTCTCAAATCTCCATAACTATCAAAGTATATAACTTCGTTTCGAGTTTTTTTATAAGCTGTCCAATGTGTTCCAGGACCTTCCTTATTGTCTAAATTTAATATACCACACTCATTAAGGCGTACTTTATTTGGAAGTGAATTTTTCATAAAAACTCCTCTGAAGCGGGGAATTTTCAAACGCTTTACATATTTGTAAATGTCGATGTTGGTGAGAGCATGTTTTGGAATATTTATCGGGAGTTCTTTTGAAATTTTGATGGAGCTAAAAAAAGACCATATCCTCTTTTATATGGTTTCAAATATAATCCACTTCCTGACTTTCCTACAGCTATCGACTCCATTTTCTGATTGTGTCGTTGATTTTCTTTCAACTGTTCTTTAGCTGATTTAGCATCGTTAACAGCTTTTGCAATGGCTGCTGCGCCACCACCTAGAGATCCCAGAGCGCCTAAAGCGGCAAATATTGGTAGTAGAGGTAAAAATCCACCACTTTTCGGTATGGGTATTATACGTCTGTGACGAACAGGTCTCACTCTCTTTTTTCCTTTTGATGATTTTACTGCTCTCATGGCCACTTTTACAGCATCGTTCATATTCTTAAATTTCTTATTTTTTAAAGCAAGTCTGGCGGAATTTCTTAAATCATTAAAATTCAAGACTTTTCCACGTTTGCTAGTTTGTCTTTTGACTCGACAACCCATACCGAGTTTTATTTTAGCTTTCATCGCAGCCGCAACACCTAAAGCAGCAGCTTTTTCGCCCAAAGAAGCGTCCGAAGAACGTAGTCTAAGTTTCGCTTTATCTAACAGAACTTTATCGGCCTTATGTCGATTTTCCAAATCTTTATGTTCACCATAAGCTATATCGTGAAATTTGCAAGCTTCATCTAATTGATTCCGGCCTTTATCTCCTCTTGCTAATCGTTTTTCTAATTTAGTTCCTGGTCCACAAAAGTTATAACCGGGAATATGAAGTTCAAACGGTAATTTATTAATAACCGAATTTACGATCCCACGTCCACAATATCTCTTTCTGTAGGTCTCAATCCGACGACTGTTCCTTTTTCGCTTCGTAATCTTCATTTATACTCAAACTTTCGGATCAGCTAAACTACTAACGGAAACGTAGAAAAATTTAGTATTTATACCCCCCCACATGTCAGTTTCTTAATCAGATGTCGAAATGCGTTTGACACCTCAAAACCTCAAATTGCCGATAAATAATAACGATATCAAAATTAATAGTGGGAATAAAAGACATGGGGATCTTTTACCATCTACAGTAAGATGTATTATTGTCGGACCGTCTAACTGCGGAAAGACTAATGTTATGATAGGTTTAATCGAACATCCAAATGGTTTAAGATTTGAAAATGTCTATGTGTATTCTAAATCTCTTTTCCAACCAAAATATCAATATTTGGAAAATCTTCTAAAACCTATTAAAGGTATAAATTTTTATAGTTTCAGCAATTTCGACAATAACAACATACCACCACCGCACAAAGCTAAAACTAATTCTGTCTTTATTTTTGACGATGTGGCATGTGACAAGCAAAATTTAATGAAAGAATATTTTAGCATGGGACGACACAGAAATATAGATTGTTTTTATTTATGTCAAACCTACACATGTATTCCTAAGCATTTAATAAGAGACAACGCAAATTTTATCATTTTATTTAAGCAAGATAATTTAAACTTGCGCCATATCTATGATGATCATATCGGCACTGATATCTCATTTGATAAATTTAAAGAAATGTGTTCATTTTGCTGGCAAAACAGTTATGATTTTTTAGTAGTCGATAAAGAGAACGAAATTCGTAGTGGTCGGTTTAGAAAAGGATTTGATAATTTTATTGATCCATTTTCATAATTTCAGTCTATAGAAGTATGTTGAACATTCAACATGCCAGTTCCTGTAAAATATAAATGTCCAAAATGTGGAGGTGAAACAGATACTCCTAACTTACCATGTATATACTGCTACTATAAAGATCATATAAGAGATCATTGCAAAACAAAACATGTGCATCTGTACTATTGAATAAAGTATTTTTATAGAATGTTTGTGAAATTTTGCATAGGTATATAAGCCTATCATTCAAATAAATAGATTCAGTTTATTTGTATTTTCGGAAGCCTTAGGAGACATGGATTCAAAAATATCAGATGTGGTTGATTTAAAAAGGAAACTGATTAAGAAAAGAAAAGATTTACAAAGAAAATTAGAACTAATTAAAGCAACTCAACGAAATGAAGAGAAAAAGTATGAACCCCTCACTAAACATTTGGAAACATTAATTGAGAGACGGAGTGAAAATCCAATAAAAAGTAATCAAGATGTGAAAACAAAAAATGTGTCGAACATTGAGCACAGTACACCTACAAAGCGAAAGTTAGAAAATACAATTCTGTCTCCTGTTCGTGAGAAAAAAACTATTGTTACTACACCAAAGCAAGCAGAAATTTTCACGCCAAGACAAAAAAGAATTGCTACAAAAGTTGCTAACCTTGTGAAAAGAATCGATGCCATCAAAAATGAAAAAGAAGATCGAATGAGTCCGATTAGTTCAAAATATGATGTTTTATCACAGGAAGATTTCGAAGAATCAATAAATAAAACAGATGCACAGGACAATGTGTTCCAATACATTCCCGAGGAAGACAATGATAATTATAACTTCAATGAGGTTCTTGAAAAATCTGTTCAGTTAAGTAAAAATTATATTAAAAACATCGTTGATACAGACGTTTACAACGAATATTTAAATGATTTTGATGAATTACCCAGAAAATATATTGACGAAATGCATCACGATGCAGAAAGTAAATTTGATCACAGAACAGGCGTAAGACATGACACTTTCTCAGAGAAATTTTATATTGGTTCGAAGGAGGTACAATTTATAGGTCCAGATATAAAAATAGACAATGAAATCTTTAAAGGGACTCCTGGAATTTATGAACTTATTTTTAAAAAGAAGCCTGTTCATTTTACTACGGAAGACAAGGAAATTTACAAAAAAATTTTAGAAAAAACCAATGCATATCGAAGAAATTTCGATGAAAATGATCGAATATTGGGTACAAGTTCGATGAAATACAAAAATATTATAGGACCATTATTCTCAACTCTCACGAAGTATAAAAAACCGAAGAAAGGTGGTCAAGTACTATTTAAAGAAGTAAACACAAATAAAGTTGATTATGTGTATTGGGAAGATCCAAATGAATTAGTTGAAAGACTGAAGTTGTTAGTCGCTTCCCAGACAGCAGGCCATTCAGGTCATCAAAACGAAATCGTTTCTATAATAGAAGAACTACGCGAAGCTAAAATTATAGCTTAATATGACTCTGGATAAATTCGGGCGTCATTTGTTAAAACATGCTAAACTTTCAGGTTCTATCGACAATGATATGATTACTATTTCAAACTATATGTTCTATAATCTGATATTTCGCTTCGAATCCGATAAAACCGTGGAAAACACGTATGTATTAAATTCTAAAGAAACGCACTATACGTTTCCTTTAGAAATTGGAACCCTTACAAAATTGAATATTACCATTAATGAAATAAATGTTTATGTAAATAACAAATTTTTTAGTAAAGAAGAATTGAAAGGATTTGTACTACGTAACGGTGATCGAATATCGTTCAAATATGCTGTAAATAAAACAGAAAATGTACCAAATTTGTTCGCAGAAATGATAATAAAATGTCCTGTTAATTTTGAAGAATCGTTAGTTAGTGCCGAGAAAGCACATTATATACATAAGACTGATAAAAATGAAACGCAAGAAGGTGTATGAGCCAACTCCCATTAAAAGAGATATTGTTGCAGAATTGCACAAACCCGTAAGAATTAATTTTAAACGACGCAAGGTTATAATAAAAGGTATTAATGAAACATTACAAGCAGATCTAGTGGAAATGATACCGTATGCTAAGATAAACAGAGGATACAAATATATACTTGTTGTTATTGACTGTTTCTCAAAATACGTGTGGGCTGTCCCTGTAAAGTCAAAAGATGCTCAACAAATCGCCACTGCAATGGAAACAATTTTATCCAAAATCGTACGGTTACCCAAAAATTTACAAACAGATCAAGGAAAAGAATTCTACAACGTAAAGTTTCAAAATCTTATGAAAAAATACAAAATTAATCATTACAATGTCTACAGTTTAAAAAAAGCCTCAATCGTCGAAAGAGTAAATCGCACATTAAAAAATTTAATGTGGAAAGAATTTAGTTTGCAAGGAAATTATAAATGGTTAGATTTATTGGCAAATGTGGTACATCGATATAATAATTCTTATCATCGTACTATAAAAATGAAACCGTCACAAGTTAACAAAAGTAATGAAAACGCTATTCTAAAAGCTGCTTATACTCAGATTAAAATAGTTAGCAATAAATCAAAATTTAAAGTTGGTGATAACGTAAGAATAAGTAAGTATCGCGGAATATTCGATAAGGGATACACACCCAATTGGTCAAATGAGATTTTCATAATAAGAAAAATTAATCTCACTAATCCCACCACATATTTTTTGAAAGATGAAAAGGGTGAAAACATTTTAGGTGGTTTCTATGAAATGGAACTATTGAAAGTTAAGCATCCAGGTGTATATCTCGTTGAAAAAGTTTTAAAAAAGAAAGGTAATCAACTTTATGTTAAATGGTTAGGATTTAATAACACCCACAACAGTTGGATTGATAAAAAAAAAATTACATAGTCGCTTTTCTCTCAGTCAGTTGACATAATTGATACGATGAAGTTGGTTGTAGTCGACGTACAAGGTTTTTGTCTACCTGAATTCATTGTAAAAGAACTTGCGATTTACGATGGAATTAACACAATACACGAAACATTCAAATCTACAAAACAACTCAAAGAAATCGATGAAAGAACGAAGAAACAAGCTAGATATCTAGAACGTTATCATCACATGTTGAGATTTAATGACGGCTTCAAGGAGCAGATATCTGTAAAAGAAATTTTGTTCAAATACATCAAGGAATATGCAGTGGAGATCTTATATGTAAAAGGAAAATGTAAAGAAAATTACCTTAGGGAAACGCTAGGAAAAGACTGCCCCAAAATTGTGAACCTCGAAACAATTGAAGACTCTGTGAAATTATCTAAAGAAATCCCAGCATGTGATAAACATATTGCTAATAATAAAAAATGTTACTGTTCTTTAAACAATGCTAAATGTATTTACAATTGGTTGTATTCAAGGTTTCCTCAATAAATAATACTATATTAAACTGTGTTTTATTTAATCGCAACACAAAACGTCAAAATAACGAACGAAAAAAAAAAACTGTCAGGTGTGGGATTCGAACCCACGCTCCCTTTCGAGAATCAGAGCTTAAATCTGACGCCTTAGACCTCTCGGCCAACCTGACTATGGAAAAACGGGTCAGGTCGATCGAGTAAAAGGCATTGCCAAAACGTACAGGTCAGGCACGTGAAGTCCTAAGGCAAGTCAGCCAAGGCCAGCCCCGTGCAGCGACCCGACCTAAAAAAAAAAAAGAGGGGATAGATCTCGAGATGACCAAGGGCAATAAACGTAATTCCTACAGACGAATCCATCGACTTTTATACAAGTATAAAACGGAAGTGGGGATGCGAGATTGCGTCCGAGATCCCTCCCCGACCTAAACGAAAAGAGGGGATAGATCTCGAGATGAACGAGGGCAATAAACGACCAAGGTCGAGCAACGACTAGGTCAATGATCGCCCGATGAAAAGTAATGGGGGAGCTGGACCAGCTGGCAAGGTCAGCCACGTGCACCGACAAGCTCGACAACAAATGAAAGGTCAATGACCGCTCGATGAAAAGTAATGGGGGAGCTGGACCAGTTTGACCTCATTTGACCTGGTCTAGAACCCCCACTATATAACTACTCATAAAATTGACCTAAACGTCTCCTTTTCCTATTCTGAGTCGATTCTGCATGCTTTAAGTGTGTTTGGTGGCTCAGAACCATCAAAAAACGTTGAAATATAGTTCAAATTCAATAAAAATCGACAAAAATACAGTTTCTAGCTAAAATTTGATGGTTTCGTTGCACTTTCCGAGCCCGTAGGGTATCTGATTGGCTTAAAAGTACAAGAAAACACTTCAAAAGTGACGTTTCTGAAGAATTTTAACAGTTTTCTTGTATCTACGAACGCCAGAATGCATAAAATTGACCTAAACGTCTCCTTTTCCTATTCTGAGTCGATTCTGCATGCTTTAAGTGTGTTTGGTGGCTCAGAACCATCAAAAAACGTTGAAATATAGTTCAAATTCAATAAAAATCGACAAAAATACAGTTTCTAGCTAAAATTTGATGGTTTCGTTGCACTTTCCGAGCCCGTAGGGTATCTGATTCGCTTAAAAGTACAAGAAAACACTTCAAAAGTGACGTTTCTGAAGAATTTTAACAGTTTTCTTGTATCTACGAACGCCAGAATGCATAAAATTGACCTAAACGTCTCCTTTTCCTATTCTGAGTCGATTCTGCATGCTTTAAGTGTGTTTGGTGGCTCAGAACCATCAAAAAACGTTGAAATATAGTTCAAATTCAATAAAAATCGACAAAAATACAGTTTCTAGCTAAAATTTGATGGTTTCGTTGCACTTTCCGAGCCCGTAGGGTATCTGATTGGCTTAAAAGTACAAGAAAACACTTCAAAAGTGACGTTTCTGAAGAATTTTAACAGTTTTCTTGTATCTACGAACGCCAGAATGCATAAAATTGACCTAAACGTCTCCTTTTCCTATTCTGAGTCGATTCTGCATGCTTTAAGTGTGTTTGGTGGCTCAGAACCATCAAAAAACGTTGAAATATAGTTCAAATTCAATAAAAATCGACAAAAATACAGTTTCTAGCTAAAATTTGATGGTTTCGTTGCACTTTCCGAGCCCGTAGGGTATCTGATTGGCTTAAAAGTACAAGAAAACACTTCAAAAGTGACGTTTCTGAAGAATTTTAACAGTTTTCTTGTATCTACGAACGCCAGAATGCATAAAATTGACCTAAACGTCTCCTTTTCCTATTCTGAGTCGATTCTGCATGCTTTAAGTGTGTTTGGTGGCTCAGAACCATCAAAAAACGTTGAAATATAGTTCAAATTCAATAAAAATCGACAAAAATACAGTTTCTAGCTAAAATTTGATGGTTTCGTTGCACTTTCCGAGCCCGTAGGGTATCTGATTGGCTTAAAAGTACAAGAAAACACTTCAAAAGTGACGTTTCTGAAGAATTTTAACAGTTTTCTTGTATCTACGAACGCCAGAATGCATAAAATTGACCTAAACGTCTCCTTTTCCTATTCTGAGTCGATTCTGCATGCTTTAAGTGTGTTTGGTGGCTCAGAACCATCAAAAAACGTTGAAATATAGTTCAAATTCAATAAAAATCGACAAAAATACAGTTTCTAGCTAAAATTTGATGGTTTCGTTGCACTTTCCGAGCCCGTAGGGTATCTGATTGGCTTAAAAGTACAAGAAAACACTTCAAAAGTGACGTTTCTGAAGAATTTTAACAGTTTTCTTGTATCTACGAACGCCAGAATGCATAAATTTGACCTAAACGTCTCTTTTTCCTATTCTGAGTCGATTCTGCATGCTTTAAGTGTGTTTGGTGGCTCAGAACCATCAAAAAACGTTGAAATATAGTTCAAATTCAATAAAAATCGACAAAAATACAGTTTCTAGCTAAAATTTGATGGTTTCGTTGCACTTTCCGAGCCCGTAGGGTATCTGATTGGCTTAAAAGTACAAGAAAACACTTCAAAAGTGACGTTTCTGAAGAATTTTAACAGTTTTCTTGTATCTACGAACGCCAGAATGCATAAAATTGACCTAAACGTCTCCTTTTCCTATTCTGAGTCGATTCTGCATGCTTTAAGTGTGTTTGGTGGCTCAGAACCATCAAAAAACGTTGAAATATAGTTCAAATTCAATAAAAATCGACAAAAATACAGTTTCTAGCTAAAATTTGATGGTTTCGTTGCACTTTCCGAGCCCGTTGGGTATCTGATTGGCTTAAAAGTACAAGAAAACACTTCAAAAGTGACGTTTCTGAAGAATTTTAACAGTTTTCTTGTATCTACGAACGCCAGAATGCATAAAATTGACCTAAACGTCTCCTTTTCCTATTCTGAGTCGATTCTGCATGCTTTAAGTGTGTTTGGTGGCTCAGAACCATCAAAAAACGTTGAAATATAGTTCAAATTCAATAAAAATCGACAAAAATACAGTTTCTAGCTAAAATTTGATGGTTTCGTTGCACTTTCCGAGCCCGTAGGGTATCTGATTGGCTTAAAAGTACAAGAAAACACTTCAAAAGTGACGTTTCTGAAGAATTTTAACAGTTTTCTTGTATCTACGAACGCCAGAATGCATAAAATTGACCTAAACGTCTCCTTTTCCTATTCTGAGTCGATTCTGCATGCTTTAAGTGTGTTTGGTGGCTCAGAACCCTCAAAAAACGTTGAAATATAGTTCAAATTCAATAAAAATCGACAAAAATACAGTTTCTAGCTAAAATTTGATGGTTTCGTTGCACTTTCCGAGCCCGTAGGGTATCTGATTGGCTTAAAAGTACAAGAAAACACTTCAAAAGTGACGTTTCTGAAGAATTTTAACAGTTTTCTTGTATCTACGAACGCCAGAATGCATAAAATTGACCTAAACTTCTCCTTTTCCTATTCTGAGTCGATTCTGCATGCTTTAAGTGTGTTTGGTGGCTCAGAACTATCAAAAAACGTTGAAATATAGTTCAAATTCAATAAAAATCGACAAAAATACAGTTTCTAGCTAAAATTTGATGGTTTCGTTGCACTTTCCGAGCCCGTAGGTTATCTGATTGGCTTAAAAGTACAAGAAAACACTTCAAAAGTGACGTTTCTGAAGAATTTTAACAGTTTTCTTGTATCTACGAACGCCAGAATGCATAAAATTGACCTAAACGTCTCCTTTTCCTATTCTGAGTCGATTCTGCATGCTTTAAGTGTGTTTGGTGGCTCAGAACCATCAAAAAACGTTGAAATATAGTTCAAATTCAATAAAAATCGACAAAAATACAGTTTCTAGCTAAAATTTGATGGTTTCGTTGCACTTTCCGAGCCCGTTGGGTATCTGATTGGCTTAAAAGTACAAGAAAACACTTCAAAAGTGACGTTTCTGAAGAATTTTAACAGTTTTCTTGTATCTACGAACGCCAGAATGCATAAAATTGACCTAAACGTCTCCTTTTCCTATTCTGAGTCGATTCTGCATGCTTTAAGTGTGTTTGGTGGCTCAGAACCATCAAAAAACGTTGAAATATAGTTCAAATTCAATAAAAATCGACAAAAATACAGTTTCTAGCTAAAATTTGATGGTTTCGTTGCACTTTCCGAGCCCGTAGGGTATCTGATTGGCTTAAAAGTACAAGAAAACACTTCAAAAGTGACGTTTCTGAAGAATTTTAACAGTTTTCTTGTATCTACGAACGCCAGAATGCATAAAATTGACCTAAACGTCTCCTTTTCCTATTCTGAGTCGATTCTGCATGCTTTAAGTGTGTTTGGTGGCTCAGAACCATCAAAAAACGTTGAAATATAGTTCAAATTCAATAAAAATCGACAAAAATACAGTTTCTAGCTAAAATTTGATGGTTTCGTTGCACTTTCCGAGCCCGTAGGGTATCTGATTGGCTTAAAAGTACAAGAAAACACTTCAAAAGTGACGTTTCTGAAGAATTTTAACAGTTTTCTTGTATCTACGAACGCCAGAATGCATAAAATTGACCTAAACTTCTCCTTTTCCTATTCTGAGTCGATTCTGCATGCTTTAAGTGTGTTTGGTGGCTCAGAACTATCAAAAAACGTTGAAATATAGTTCAAATTCAATAAAAATCGACAAAAATACAGTTTCTAGCTAAAATTTGATGGTTTCGTTGCACTTTCCGAGCCCGTAGGGTATCTGATTGGCTTAAAAGTATAAGAAAACACTTCAAAAGTGACGTTTCTGAAGAATTTTATCTGATTGGCTTAAAAGTACAAGAAAACATTTCAAAAGTGACGTTTCTGAAGAATTTTAACAGTTTTCTTGTATCTACGAACGCCAGAATGCATAAAATTGACCTAAACGTCTCCTTTTCCTATTCTGAGTCGATTCTGCATGCCTTAAGTGTGTTTGGTGGCTCAGAACCATCAAAAAACGTTGAAATATAGTTCAAATTCAATAAAAATCGACAAAAATACAGTTTCTAGCTAAAATTTGATGGTTTCGTTGCACTTTCCGAGCCCGTAGGGTATCTGATTGGCTTAAAAGTACAAGAAAACACTTCAAAAGTGACGTTTCTGAAGAATTTTAACAGTTTTCTTGTATCTACGAACGCCAGAATGCATAAAATTGACCTAAACGTCTCCTTTTCCTATTCTGAGTCGATTCTGCATGCTTTAAGTGTGTTTGGTGGCTCAGAACCATCAAAAAACGTTGAAATATAGTTCAAATTCAATAAAAATCGACAAAAATACAGTTTCTAGCTAAAATTTGATGGTTTCGTTGCACTTTCCGAGCCCGTAGGGTATCTGATTGGCTTAAAAGTACAAGAAAACACTTCGAAAGTGACGTTTCTGAAGAATTTTAACAGTTTTCTTGTATCTACGAACGCCAGAATGCATAAAATTGACCTAAACGTCTCCTTTTCCTATTCTGAGTCGATTCTGCATGCTTTAAGTGTGTTTGGTGGCTCAGAACCATCAAAAAACGTTGAAATATAGTTCAAATTTAATAAAAATCGACAAAAATACAGTTTCTAGCTAAAATTTGATGGTTTCGTTGCACTTTCCGAGCCCGTAGGGTATCTGATTGGCTTAAAAGTACAAGAAAACACTTCAAAAGTGACGTTTCTGAAGAATTTTAACAGTTTTCTTGTATCTACGAACGCCAGAATGCATAAAATTGACCTAAACGTCTCCTTTTCCTATTCTGAGTCGATTCTGCATGCTTTAAGTGTGTTTGGTGGCTCAGAACCATCAAAAAACGTTGAAATATAGTTCAAATTCAATAAAAATCGACAAAAATACAGTTTCTAGCTAAAATTTGATGGTTTCGTTGCACTTTCCGAGCCCGTAGGGTATCTGATTGGCTTAAAAGTACAAGAAAACACTTCAAAAGTGACGTTTCTGAAGAATTTTAACAGTTTTCTTGTATCTACGAACGCCAGAATGCATAAAATTGACCTAAACTTCTCCTTTTCCTATTCTGAGTCGATTCTGCATGCTTTAAGTGTGTTTGGTGGCTCAGAACTATCAAAAAACGTTGAAATATAGTTCAAATTCAATAAAAATCGACAAAAATACAGTTTCTAGCTAAAATTTGATGGTTTCGTTGCACTTTCCGAGCCCGTAGGGTATCTGATTGGCTTAAAAGTACAAGAAAACACTTCAAAAGTGACGTTTCTGAAGAATTTTAACAGTTTTCTTGTATCTACGAACGCCAGAATGCATAAAATTGACCTAAACGTCTCCTTTTCCTATTCTGAGTCGATTCTGCATGCTTTAAGTGTGTTTGGTGGCTCAGAACCATCAAAAAACGTTGAAATATAGTTCAAATTCAATAAAAATCGACAAAAATACAGTTTCTAGCTAAAATTTGATGGTTTCGTTGCACTTTCCGAGCCCGTAGGGTATCTGATTGGCTTAAAAGTACAAGAAAACACTTCAAAAGTGACGTTTCTGAAGAATTTTATCTGATTGGCTTAAAAGTACAAGAAAACATTTCAAAAGTGACGTTTCTGAAGAATTTTAACAGTTTTCTTGTATCTACGAACGCCAGAATGCATAAAATTGACCTAAACGTCTCCTTTTCCTATTCTGAGTCGATTCTGCATGCTTTAAGTGTGTTTGGTGGCTCAGAACCATCAAAAAACGTTGAAATATAGTTCAAATTCAATAAAAATCAACAAAAATACAGTTTCTAGCTAAAATTTGATGGTTTCGTTGCACTTTCCGAGCCCGTAGGGTATCTGATTGGCTTAAAAGTACAAGAAAACACTTCAAAAGTGACGTTTCTGAAGAATTTTAACAGTTTTCTTGTATCTACGAACGCCAGAATGCATAAAATTGACCTAAACGTCTCCTTTTCCTATTCTGAGTCGATTCTGCATGCTTTAAGTGTGTTTGGTGGCTCAGAACCATCAAAAAACGTTGAAATATAGTTCAAATTCAATAAAAATCGACAAAAATACAGTTTCTAGCTAAAATTTGATGGTTTCGTTGCACTTTCCGAGCCCGTAGGGTATCTGATTGGCTTAAAAGTACAAGAAAAGACTTCAAAAGTGACGTTTCTGAAGAATTTTAACAGTTTTCTTGTATCTACGAACGCCAGAATGCATAAAATTGACCTAAACGTCTCCTTTTCCTATTCTGAGTCGATTCTGCATGCTTTAAGTGTGTTTGGTGGCTCAGAACCATCAAAAAACGTTGAAATATAGTTCAAATTCAATAAAAATCGACAAAAATACAGTTTCTAGCTAAAATTTGATGGTTTCGTTGCACTTTCCGAGCCCGTAGGGTATCTGATTGGCTTAAAAGTACAAGAAAACACTTCAAAAGTGACGTTTCTGAAGAATTTTAACAGTTTTCTTGTATCTACGAACGCCAGAATGCATAAAATTGACCTAAACGTCTCCTTTTCCTATTCTGAGTCGATTCTGCATGCTTTAAGTGTGTTTGGTGGCTCAGAACCATCAAAAAACGTTGAAATATAGTTCAAATTCAATAAAAATCGACAAAAATACAGTTTCTAGCTAAAATTTGATGGTTTCGTTGCACTTTCCGAGCCCGTAGGGTATCTGATTGGCTTAAAAGTACAAGAAAACACTTCAAAAGTGACGTTTCTGAAGAATTTTAACAGTTTTCTTGTATCTACGAACGCCAGAATGCATAAAATTGACCTAAACGTCTCCTTTTCCTATTCTGAGTCGATTCTGCATGCTTTAAGTGTGTTTGGTGGCTCAGAACCATCAAAAAACGTTGAAATATAGTTCAAATTCAATAAAAATCGACAAAAATACAGTTTCTAGCTAAAATTTGATGGTTTCGTTGCACTTTCCGAGCCCGTTGGGTATCTGATTGGCTTAAAAGTACAAGAAAACACTTCAAAAGTGACGTTTCTGAAGAATTTTAACAGTTTTCTTGTATCTACGAACGCCAGAATGCATAAATTTGACCTAAACGTCTCCTTTTCCTATTCTGAGTCGATTCTGCATGCTTTAAGTGTGTTTGGTGGCTCAGAACCATCAAAAAACGTTGAAATATAGTTCAAATTCAATAAAAATCGACAAAAATACAGTTTCTAGCTAAAATTTGATGGTTTCGTTGCACTTTCCGAGCCCGTAGGGTATCTGATTGGCTTAAAAGTACAAGAAAACTCTTCAAAAGTGACGTTTCTGAAGAATTTTAACAGTTTTCTTGTATCAACGAACGCCAGAATGCATAAAATTGACCTAAACGTCTCCTTTTCCTATTCTGAGTCGATTCTGCATGCTTTAAGTGTGTTTGGTGGCTCAGAACCATCGAAAAACGTTGAAATATAGTTCAAATTCAATAAAAATCGACAAAAATACAGTTTCTAGCTAAAATTTGATGGTTTCGTTGCACTTTCCGAGCCCGTCGGGTATCTGATTGGCTTAAAAGTACAAGAAAACACTTCAAAAGTGACGTTTCTGAAGAATTTTAACAGTTTTCTTGTATCTACGAACGCCAGAATGCATAAAATTGACCTAAACGTCTCCTTTTCCTATTCTGAGTCGATTCTGCATGCTTTAAGTGTGTTTGGTGGCTCAGAACCATCAAAAAACGTTGAAATATAGTTCAATTTCAATAAAAATCGACAAAAATACAGTTTCTAGCTAAAATTTGATGGTTTCGTTGCACTTTCCGAGCCCGTAGGGTATCTGATTGGCTTAAAAGTACAAGAAAGCTCAGAACCATCAAAAAACGTTGAAATATAGTTCAAATTCAATAAAAATCGACAAAAATACAGTTTCTAGCTAAAATTTGATGGTTTCGTTGCACTTTCCGAGCCCGTAGGGTATCTGATTGGCTTAAAAGTACAAGAAAACACTTCAAAAGTGACGTTTCTGAAAAATTTTAACAGTTTTCTTGTATCTACGAACGCCAGAATGCATAAAATTGACCTAAACGTCTCCTTTTCCTATTCTGAGTCGATTCTGCATGCTTTAAGTGTGTTTGGTGGCTCAGAACCATCAAAAAACTTTTAAATATAGTTCAAATTCAATAAAAATCGACAAAAATACAGTTTCTAGCTAAAATTTGATGGTTTCGTTGCACTTTCCGAGCCCGTAGGGTATCTGATTGGCTTAAAAGTACAAGAAAACACTTCAAAAGTGACGTTTCTGAAGAATTTTAACAGTTTTCTTGTATCTACGAACGCCAGAATGCATAAAATTGACCTAAACGTCTCCTTTTCCTATTCTGAGTCGATTCTGCATGCTTTAAGTGTGTTTGGTGGCTCAGAACCATCAAAAAACGTTGAAATATAGTTCAAATTCAATAAAAATCGACAAAAATACAGTTTCTAGCTAAAATTTGATGGTTTCGTTGCACTTTCCGAGCCCGTAGGGTATCTGATTGGCTTAAAAGTACAAGAAAACACTTCAAAAGTGACGTTTCTGAAGAATTTTAACAGTTTTCTTGTATCTACGAACGCCAGAATGCATAAAATTGACCTAAACGTCTCCTTTTCCTATTCTGAGTCGATTCTGCATGCTTTAAGTGTGTTTGGTGGCTCAGAACCATCAAAAAACGTTGAAATATAGTTCAAATTCAATAAAAATCGACAAAAATACAGTTTCTAGCTAAAATTTGATGGTTTCGTTGCACTTTCCGAGCCCGTAGGGTATCTGATTGGCTTAAAAGTACAAGAAAACACTTCAAAAGTGACGTTTCTGAAGAATTTTAACAGTTTTCTTGTATCTACGAACGCCAGAATTATTATTATTATTATTATTATTATTATATGTTAGTATGCTCTACAGGTTAAAACCCAATTACAGAACATACACACAACATGCCATCATTAAGTAGGTTTATAAATATTTCACATCTATTAGTCTTAATTGATTAGGATTTGTACTAAATAGATCTACAGTCCTTTGTGCAGAATTACCCAATCTCAACATGTTATACATAGGTGAGAATCGTAGAAAATCGGTTCGAGGTGTGGACATGTAGAACACATTGTGCACTCTGGTTGCAAGAAAACGTTTATTAATATGGAATTCAATTTGATATAACAGATCTGAACAGTTTATTTTAAAATTTAAGATTTTATATAAGAAGTACACAGTGGTAGTTTTATATCTATCAGATAAACTTAAAATAGAAAATCTTTCAAGTAGCTTAGATTGTTCAACTCCTAAAGGAGGATATACACTATCTTCTCTGAAGCAAATATATTTTAAAAAACGTCTTTGAACTTTTTCCAACATATTTACATACTTCTTTTGATAAGGAAACCAAACAATATTTGCATATTCGATTATACTCCGAATGCACGTCCTATATATATGCAACAATGTTGTTATATTATTGAAATCTTTAGTATTCCTTAGAATGCAACCATATACTGCATATGCTTTTTTGCAGATTTTAAGCATGTGATCCGTAAAGCTTAATTTGCTATCAAATGTCACACCAAGATCTTCAACAGTCACTGGTCTATCTAATATTAAATTATCAACTGCATAGTCGTAGAGAATATTGCTCACTTTGTTGCTGAATGTCTTAGCTACACATTTCTTACCGTTCAGAAGCAAGCTGTTCTTTTTTCCCCAAGCAACAACCCTGTTGATGTTGTTTTGCAATTCTATGCAGTCATCTACACCTCTTATAACCGAAAATAGTTTCATGTCATCAGCATACAATAAGCATGGCACAGTCAAAACTTGAGTAATGTCATTAATAAATATATTAAAGAGCAGCGGACCCAACACAGACCCCTGCGGAACGCCCGAAAAAGCTGTGAATTCTTCCGAAAAGTAACCATGTACACAAACAGAAAGACTACGACCTGTTAAATAAGAACCAAGAAAATACAAGAAATCTTGAGAACAACCCAATTTACCAAGTTTTTCAATAAGTACCTTGTGTTGGAGCCTGTCAAACGCTTTTGAGAAGTCTGTGTATATAGTGTCAATCTGTAAACGTGAATCTAAATTTTTTGAAACAAACTGCGTAAACATACACAAATTAGTAACAGTAGACCTGCCCTCAAAAAAACCATGTTGACACTCAGATAAATGGTTCTTTACATTATATAGAATACAGTCAAAAATTAGATATTCAAAAATTTTTGAAAAATTATTAAGTAAGGAAACCGGTCTGTAATTTTCAATTATTGTAGGATCATCTTTTTTGAAAATAGGTAAGATCATGGCTGATTTCCATAAATTTGGAAATGTATTCAGTTTTAACGCCAAATTGAATAACGTCATCAAAGGTTCACTAAAATTCGAAGCGCATTCTCTAATTAAAATAGCTGGAACCCCATCATGGCCTACAGTGTACTTAGGTTTTAATCTTAAAATGGCTTTCACAACATTCTGTTCTGACACCATATTTAAAGACCAGCAGGACAGAGAATCAAAATCATATCTGAAATTAGAGTTATTAATATTCGAACAATAGGCTGACTTAAAATGAGCTGCAAAAGATTTCGCAATCGATTCAGGTCCATCAACACACTCTCCTTTGTAAGTCATACTAACAGGAATACCCGTCCCTTTCTTCTTCAACTTAATAAATTGCCAGAACTTATTGCAATCCTTTGAGATATTATTTTCTAGGTTTAACACATATTGTTTATATAGCTTCAAGGTTTCTCTTTTAATATCTCTCCTTAAGACTTTAAATTGTTCATAAACTGAAAAATCATTTTGAGTTTTATACGCATGCCACAATTTAAATTTTTTCTTAATTTTATTAATAAGCTGATTCGAAAACCAAGGAGGATATTCTCTTTTGCAATGACGGCGTCTTGGAATTATCAAATCAAATATCTCATACAGCTTATTATAAAATAAGGAACATGCTAAATTCACATCACTGCATTCACTTAAGAAAGACCAGTCTACCTTAGTAAGCTCATCTTTTAGAGAATTCATCTCAACTTTGTAAAAGTTGTAATCATAGATTCTAGATTTAGGTGTTATATATTTACATTTAGCTTTACATAAATCATTGACTGTAATTAGTAATGGGGGATGGTGATCATCAATTGAAACAATATAGTCTTCACAATTTGATACTAAGCAAGGTACATTAGACAACACTAAATCAAGTAGTCTATTTTTTATATTAAGAATAGAATTATATTGTTTCAGTTTTAAGCTTTCCATTAGAAGCATTATGGGAACTATCGGACCTGAAATATGACCAGAATTATAGTTACAATGAAAATCAGGAATATTAAAGTCTCCAATAAATATTATATTGGATCCATAAATAAAATGAAATGAATGTATCACATCAGCAAAAGTAGAAAAATGATCAGAACTAACATCAGGAGGAAAATAAATTGAAAAAATAAACACCGATTTTCCAGCAATAGAAAGTTCTACACCTACAATATCAATTTTACCCAAAAGTTTCATAATGTCATCATTTATATTAATTGGTTTAACAGATAAGGAGGATTGTACGGCTAATAAAACACCTCCACCCCTAGACAAATTCAGTGATTTAAAATTCCTATCCTTCCGAAACACCACAAAGTTAGAAGAAAAAAGTTCACTATTTTGAAATTCTTGGTGAAGCCAAGTTTCAGATAATGCAATAACATCAAAATTAGACAATAAAACATTATTATAAAACTCAACAGTTTTAGAGTTTAAGCCACGGACATTTTGATAGTATATTAACAGTGGGGAGCTATGATTTACCTGTTTAAAATCACTGTTCCTTGCAAAGGGAGATAGTCACTGCTTAAAAAGGATGTCCTTTTTAAACTTTTCAACTGCTTTTATAAAAACAGGACACAAAACATCCCATGCCGCATGGTTGGGGTCAACATCTAAATTCTCTTTCTCTATTGCAGTCAAACAATTAACACATTTCAAATGCTCAGCAGTACAATCCCTAACAGCATGATCGTTCATCGCACACCTAGGACAAGATTTAAGGCTTTTACAACTTTTGGAACTGTGATGATAGCCATTACAATTAAAACATCTTAAGATTTGTACCGCATCAAAAACAGAACAGTGATCATATCCTATAAACAGTCCCCCAGCATTCATTAGAAAATCATAAGATTTTCTATCTAATTGCACCAAAACCTGATAAATTTTAGGATTTTTCTTCGTGGGCCATAATTTAATAAAAGTACATTCAGACGCTAAATTAATGTCAGTAGAATTGTTTCTAACCGCGTGCTCTACATACTCAACAATCTCATTTTCTTTGTAAATTTGATTTAAGCCCACAATTTTTACACGAGGCTGAACACCTTTTAGTTCACGTATTTCATAATTATCAGAAAGTTTCTCCTTTGCAGCTTTTTTAAAGCGAAGATTTTCCTCCCTTGACGAAAAACCCACTACCACGCCCCCATCTTTGACCGACTTAACTTTGGACAGAGATAACTGCATATCCACTGTACTAATATTTTCTTTGACATCAATTTTCGTTTTGACAGCCGTTTGTTCAGATTTAGGTTTAATTAATATAGCTGGCTGAGTATTGTTACTCAATATATCTGAATAGGAAGGAACAGTAACTTGGGGATCATTATTTTTATCAACTGCTGTTCTGATAAAATTAGATTTTAAATCTTCAAACACCTTATCAAGATTTTTTAACATTTCAGAATATTTCTGTTGTAATAAGTCCATTAGACCTACCTGGTCAATAGAAAAACATCTGCGACAGCAATCCGTGCACTTCCAAAACAACCCTGGACACGAAATTATCTTCTCATGAAGATCAGCAGGCACATCAACACATGAAGTGTGAAACCGCTTATCGCAAGTACCACTACACGTTATAAAAGCAGCCCTATCAATATCTATCACCGCCAGACATTTACCACAAGGAAAGAGCATCATGAATTTTAATTAAAAGTTTATAAACACAAATCAGCTGACTACTGCGCACGCCGGCGCCGGCGCCCCTGGTGGGCAGCACCAGAAATAAATTTGTAAATAAAGAAAAAATTCTCAAAAGTAATAAAACTTAAAAACAAAACTAAAACGAATGCATAAAATTGACCTAAACGTCTCCTTTTCCTATTCTGAGTCGATTCTGCATGCTTTAAGTGTGTTTGGTGGCTCAGAACCATCAAAAAACGTTGAAATATAGTTCAAATTCAATAAAAATCGACAAAAATACAGTTTCTAGCTAAAATTTGATGGTTTCGTTGCACTTTCCGAGCCCGTAGTCTATTTGATTGGCTTAAAAGTACAAGAAAACACTTCAAAAGTGACGTTTCTGAAGAATTTTAACAGTTTTCTTGTATCTACGAACGCCAGAATGCATAAAATTGACCTAAACGTCTCCTTTTCCTATTCTGAGTCGATTCTGCATGCTTTAAGTGTGTTTGGTGGCTCAGAACCATCAAAAAACGTTGAAATATAGTTCAAATTCAATAAAAATCGACAAAAATACAGTTTCTAGCTAAAATTTGATGGTTTCGTTGCACTTTCCGAGCCCGTAGGGTATCTGATTGGCTTAAAAGTACAAGAAAACACTTCAAAAGTGACGTTTCTGAAGAATTTTAACAGTTTTCTTGTATCTACGAACGCCAGAATGCATAAAATTGACCTAAACGTCTCCTTTTCCTATTCTGAGTCGATTCTGCATGCTTTAAGTGTGTTTGGTGGCTCAGAACCATCAAAAAACGTTGAAATATAGTTCAAATTCAATAAAAATCGACAAAAATACAGTTTCTAGCTAAAATTTGATGGTTTCGTTGCACTTTCCGAGCCCGTAGGGTATCTGATTGGCTTAAAAGTACAAGAAAACACTTCAAAAGTGACGTTTCTGAAGAATTTTAACAGTTTTCTTGTATCTACGAACGCCAGAATGCATAAAATTGACCTAAACGTCTCCTTTTCCTATTCTGAGTCGATTCTGCATGCTTTAAGTGTGTTTGGTGGCTCAGAACCATCAAAAAACGTTGAAATATAGTTCAAATTCAATAAAAATCGACAAAAATACAGTTTCTAGCTAAAATTTGATGGTTTCGTTGCACTTTCCGAGCCCGTAGGGTATCTGATTGGCTTAAAAGTACAAGAAAACACTTCAAAAGTGACGTTTCTGAAGAATTTTAACAGTTTTCTTGTATCTACGAACGCCAGAATGCATAAAATTGACCTAAACGTCTCCTTTTCCTATTCTGAGTCGATTCTGCATGCTTTAAGTGTGTTTGGTGGCTCAGAACCATCAAAAAACGTTGAAATATAGTTCAAATTCAATAAAAATCGACAAAAATACAGTTTCTAGCTAAAATTTGATGGTTTCGTTGCACTTTCCGAGCCCGTAGGGTATCTGATTGGCTTAAAAGTACAAGAAAACACTTCAAAAGTGACGTTTCTGAAGAATTTTAACAGTTTTCTTGTATCTACGAACGCCAGAATGCATAAAATTGACCTAAACGTCTCCTTTTCCTATTCTGAGTCGATTCTGCATGCTTTAAGTGTGTTTGGTGGCTCAGAACCATCAAAAAACGTTGAAATATAGTTCAAATTCAATAAAAATCGACAAAAATACAGTTTCTAGCTAAAATTTGATGGTTTCGTTGCACTTTCCGAGCCCGTAGGGTATCTGATTGGCTTAAAAGTACAAGAAAACACTTCAAAAGTGACGTTTCTGAAGAATTTTAACAGTTTTCTTGTATCTACGAACGCCAGAATGCATAAAATTGACCTAAACGTCTCCTTTTCCTATTCTGAGTCGATTCTGCATGCTTTAAGTGTGTTTGGTGGCTCAGAACCATCAAAAAACGTTGAAATATAGTTCAAATTCAATAAAAATCGACAAAAATACAGTTTCTAGCTAAAATTTGATGGTTTCGTTGCACTTTCCGAGCCCGTAGGGTATCTGATTGGCTTAAAAGTACAAGAAAACACTTCAAAAGTGACGTTTCTGAAGAATTTTAACAGTTTTCTTGTATCTACGAACGCCAGAATGCATAAAATTGACCTAAACGTCTCCTTTTCCTATTCTGAGTCGATTCTGCATGCTTTAAGTGTGTTTGGTGGCTCAGAACCATCAAAAAACGTTGAAATATAGTTCAAATTCAATAAAAATCGACAAAAATACAGTTTCTAGCTAAAATTTGATGGTTTCGTTGCACTTTCCGAGCTCGTAGGGTATCTGATTGGCTTAAAAGTACAAGAAAACACTTCAAAAGTGACGTTTCTGAAGAACTTTAACAGTTTTCTTGTATCTACGAACGCCAGAATGCATAAAATTGACCTAAACGTCTCCTTTTCCTATTCTGAGTCGATTCTGCATGCTTTAAGTGTGTTTGGTGGCTCAGAACCATCAAAAAACGTTGAAATATAGTTCAAATTCAATAAAAATCGACAAAAATACAGTTTCTAGCTAAAATTTGATGGTTTCGTTGCACTTTCCGAGCCCGTAGGGTATCTGATTGGCTTAAAAGTACAAGAAAACACTTCAAAAGTGACGTTTCTGAAGAATTTTAACAGTTTTCTTGTATCTACGAACGCCAGAATGCATAAAATTGACCTAAACGTCTCCTTTTCCTATTCTGAGTCAGTAGTTATATAGTGGGGGTTCTAGACCAGGTCAAATGAGGTCAAACTGGTCCAGCTCCCCCATTACTTTTCATCGAGCGGTCATTGACCTTTCATTTGTTGTCGAGCTTGTCGGTGCACGTGGCTGACCTTGCCAGCTGGTCCAGCTCCCCCATTACTTTTCATCGGGCGATCATTGACCTAGTCGTTGCTCGACCTTGGTCATTTATTGCCCTCGTTCATCTCGAGATCTATCCCCTCTTTTCGTTTAGGTCGGGGAGGGATCTCGGACGCAATCTCGCATCCCCACTTCCGTTTTATACTTGTATAAAAGTCGATGGATTCGTCTGTAGGAATTACGTTTATTGCCCTTGTCATCTCGAGATCTATCCCCTCTTTTTTTAGGTCGGGTCGCTGCACGGGGCTGGCCTTGGCTGACTTGCCTTAGGACTTCACGTGCCTGACCTGTACGTTTTGGCAATGCCTTTTACTCGATCGACCTGACCCGTTTTTCCATAGTCAGGTTGGCCGAGCGGTCTAAGGCGTCAGATTTAAGCTCTGATTCTCGAAAGGGAGCGTGGGTTCGAATCCCACACCTGACAGTTTTTTTTTTTTCGTTCGTTATTTTGACGTTTTGTGTTGCGATTAAATAAAACACAGTTTAATATAGTATTATTTATTGAGGAAACCTTGAATACAACCAATTGTAAATACATTTAGCATTGTTTAAAGAACAGTAACATTTTTTATTATTAGCAATATGTTTATCACATGCTGGGATTTCTTTAGATAATTTCACAGAGTCTTCAATTGTTTCGAGGTTCACAATTTTGGGGCAGTCTTTTCCTAGCGTTTCCCTAAGGTAATTTTCTTTACATTTTCCTTTTACATATAAGATCTCCACTGCATATTCCTTGATGTATTTGAACAAAATTTCTTTTACAGATATCTGCTCCTTGAAGCCGTCATTAAATCTCAACATGTGATGATAACGTTCTAGATATCTAGCTTGTTTCTTCGTTCTTTCATCGATTTCTTTGAGTTGTTTTGTAGATTTGAATGTTTCGTGTATTGTGTTAATTCCATCGTAAATCGCAAGTTCTTTTACAATGAATTCAGGTAGACAAAAACCTTGTACGTCGACTACAACCAACTTCATCGTATCAATTATGTCAACTGACTGAGAGAAAAGCGACTATGTAATTTTTTTTTTATCAATCCAACTGTTGTGGGTGTTATTAAATCCTAACCATTTAACATAAAGTTGATTACCTTTCTTTTTTAAAACTTTTTCAACGAGATATACACCTGGATGCTTAACTTTCAATAGTTCCATTTCATAGAAACCACCTAAAATGTTTTCACCCTTTTCATCTTTCAAAAAATATGTGGTGGGATTAGTGAGATTAATTTTTCTTATTATGAAAATCTCATTTGACCAATTGGGTGTGTATCCCTTATCGAATATTCCGCGATACTTACTTATTCTTACGTTATCACCAACTTTAAATTTTGATTTATTGCTAACTATTTTAATCTGAGTATAAGCAGCTTTTAGAATAGCGTTTTCATTACTTTTGTTAACTTGTGACGGTTTCATTTTTATAGTACGATGATAAGAATTATTATATCGATGTACCACATTTGCCAATAAATCTAACCATTTATAATTTCCTTGCAAACTAAATTCTTTCCACATTAAATTTTTTAATGTGCGATTTACTCTTTCGACGATTGAGGCTTTTTTTAAACTGTAGACATTGTAATGATTAATTTTGTATTTTTTCATAAGATTTTGAAACTTTACGTTGTAGAATTCTTTTCCTTGATCTGTTTGTAAATTTTTGGGTAACCGTACGATTTTGGATAAAATTGTTTCCATTGCAGTGGCGATTTGTTGAGCATCTTTTGACTTTACAGGGACAGCCCACACGTATTTTGAGAAACAGTCAATAACAACAAGTATATATTTGTATCCTCTGTTTATCTTAGCATACGGTATCATTTCCACTAGATCTGCTTGTAATGTTTCATTAATACCTTTTATTATAACCTTGCGTCGTTTAAAATTAATTCTTACGGGTTTGTGCAATTCTGCAACAATATCTCTTTTAATGGGAGTTGGCTCATACACCTTCTTGCGTTTCATTTTTATCAGTCTTATGTATATAATGTGCTTTCTCGGCACTAACTAACGATTCTTCAAAATTAACAGGACATTTTATTATCATTTCTGCGAACAAATTTGGTACATTTTCTGTTTTATTTACAGCATATTTGAACGATATTCGATCACCGTTACGTAGTACAAATCCTTTCAATTCTTCTTTACTAAAAAATTTGTTATTTACATAAACATTTATTTCATTAATGGTAATATTCAATTTTGTAAGGGTTCCAATTTCTAAAGGAAACGTATAGTGCGTTTCTTTAGAATTTAATACATACGTGTTTTCCACGGTTTTATCGGATTCGAAGCGAAATATCAGATTATAGAACATATAGTTTGAAATAGTAATCATATCATTGTCGATAGAACCTGAAAGTTTAGCATGTTTTAACAAATGACGCCCGAATTTATCCAGAGTCATATTAAGCAATAATTTTAGCTTCGCGTAGTTCTTCTATTATAGAAACGATTTCGTTTTGATGACCCGAATGGCCTGCTGTCTGGGAAGCGACTAACAACTTCAGTCTTTCAACTAATTCATTTGGATCTTCCCAATACACATAATCAACTTTATTTGTGTTTACTTCTTTAAATAGTACTTGACCACCTTTCTTCGGTTTTTTATACTTCGTGAGAGTTGAGAATAATGGTCCTATAATATTTTTGTATTTCATCGAACTTGTACCCAATATTCGATCATTTTCATCGAAATTTCTTCGATATGCATTGGTTTTTTCTAAAATTTTTTTGTAAATTTCCTTGTCTTCCGTAGTAAAATGAACAGGCTTCTTTTTAAAAATAAGTTCATAAATTCCAGGAGTCCCTTTAAAGATTTCATTGTCTATTTTTATATCTGGACCTATAAATTGTACCTCCTTCGAACCAATATAAAATTTCTCTGAGAAAGTGTCATGTCTTACGCCTGTTCTGTGATCAAATTTACTTTCTGCATCGTGATGCATTTCGTCAATATATTTTCTGGGTAATTCATCAAAATCATTTAAATATTCGTTGTAAACGTCTGTATCAACGATGTTTTTAATATAATTTTTACTTAACTGAACAGATTTTTCAAGAACCTCATTGAAGTTATAATTATCATTGTCTTCCTCGGGAATGTATTGGAACACATTGTCCTGTGCATCTGTTTTATTTATTGATTCTTCGAAATCTTCCTGTGATAAAACATCATATTTTGAACTAATCGGACTCATTCGATCTTCTTTTTCATTTTTGATGGCATCGATTCTTTTCACAAGGTTAGCAACTTTTGTAGCAATTCTTTTTTGTCTTGGCGTGAAAATTTCTGCTTGCTTTGGTGTAGTAACAATAGTTTTTTTCTCACGAACAGGAGACAGAATTGTATTTTCTAACTTTCGCTTTGTAGGTGTACTGTGCTCAATGTTCGACACATTTTTTGTTTTCACATCTTGATTACTTTTTATTGGATTTTCACTCCGTCTCTCAATTAATGTTTCCAAATGTTTAGTGAGGGGTTCATACTTTTTCTCTTCATTTCGTTGAGTTGCTTTAATTAGTTCTAATTTTCTTTGTAAATCTTTTCTTTTCTTAATCAGTTTCCTTTTTAAATCAACCACATCTGATATTTTTGAATCCATGTCTCCTAAGGCTTCCGAAAATACAAATAAACTGAATCTATTTATTTGAATGATAGGCTTATATACCTATGCAAAATTTCACAAACATTCTATAAAAATACTTTATTCAATAGTACAGATGCACATGTTTTGTTTTGCAATGATCTCTTATATGATCTTTATAGTAGCAGTATATACATGGTAAGTTAGGAGTATCTGTTTCACCTCCACATTTTGGACATTTATATTTTACAGGAACTGGCATGTTGAATGTTCAACATACTTCTATAGACTGAAATTATGAAAATGGATCAATAAAATTATCAAATCCTTTTCTAAACCGACCACTACGAATTTCGTTCTCTTTATCGACTACTAAAAAATCATAACTGTTTTGCCAGCAAAATGAACACATTTCTTTAAATTTATCAAATGAGATATCAGTGCCGATATGATCATCATAGATATGGCGCAAGTTTAAATTATCTTGCTTAAATAAAATGATAAAATTTGCGTTGTCTCTTATTAAATGCTTAGGAATACATGTGTAGGTTTGACATAAATAAAAACAATCTATATTTCTGTGTCGTCCCATGCTAAAATATTCTTTCATTAAATTTTGCTTGTCACATGCCACATCGTCAAAAATAAAGACAGAATTAGTTTTTGCTTTGTGCGGTGGTGGTATGTTGTTATTGTCGAAATTGCTGAAACTATAAAAATTTATACCTTTAATAGGTTTTAGAAGATTTTCCAAATATTGATATTTTGGTTGGAAAAGAGATTTAGAATACACATAGACATTTTCAAATCTTAAACCATTTGGATGTTCGATTAAACCTATCATAACATTAGTCTTTCCGCAGTTAGACGGTCCGACAATAATACATCTTACTGTAGATGGTAAAAGATCCCCATGTCTTTTATTCCCACTATTAATTTTGATATCGTTATTATTTATCGGCAATTTGAGGTTTTGAGGTGTCAAACGCATTTCGACATCTGATTAAGAAACTGACATGTGGGGGGGTATAAATACTAAATTTTTCTACGTTTCCGTTAGTAGTTTAGCTGATCCGAAAGTTTGAGTATAAATGAAGATTACGAAGCGAAAAAGGAACAGTCGTCGGATTGAGACCTACAGAAAGAGATATTGTGGACGTGGGATCGTAAATTCGGTTATTAATAAATTACCGTTTGAACTTCATATTCCCGGTTATAACTTTTGTGGACCAGGAACTAAATTAGAAAAACGATTAGCAAGAGGAGATAAAGGCCGGAATCAATTAGATGAAGCTTGCAAATTTCACGATATAGCTTATGATGAACATAAAGATTTGGAAAATCGACATAAGGCCGATAAAGTTCTGTTAGATAAAGCGAAACTTAGACTACGTTCTTCGGACGCTTCTTTGGGCGAAAAAGCTGCTGCTTTAGGTGTTGCGGCTGCGATGAAAGCTAAAATAAAACTCGGTATGGGTTGTCGAGTCAAAAGACAAACTAGCAAACGTGGAAAAGTCTTGAATTTTAATGATTTAAGAAATTCCGCCAGACTTGCTTTAAAAAATAAGAAATTTAAGAATATGAACGATGCTGTAAAAGTGGCCATGAGAGCAGTAAAATCATCAAAAGGAAAAAAGAGAGTGAGACCTGTTCGTCACAGACGTATAATACCCATACCGAAAAGTGGTGGATTTTTACCTCTACTACCAATATTTGCCGCTTTAGGCGCTCTGGGATCTCTAGGTGGTGGCGCAGCAGCCATTGCAAAAGCTGTTAACGATGCTAAATCAGCTAAAGAACAGTTGAAAGAAAATCAACGACACAATCAGAAAATGGAGTCGATAGCTGTAGGAAAGTCAGGAAGTGGATTATATTTGAAACCATATAAAAGAGGATATGGTCTTTTTTTAGCTCCATCAAAATTTCAAAAGAACTCCCGATAAATATTCCAAAACATGCTCTCACCAACATCGACATTTACAAATATGTAAAGCGTTTGAAAATTCCCCGCTTCAGAGGAGTTTTTATGAAAAATTCACTTCCAAATAAAGTACGCCTTAATGAGTGTGGTATATTAAATTTAGACAATAAGGAAGGTCCTGGAACACATTGGACAGCTTATAAAAAAACTCGAAACGAAGTTATATACTTTGATAGTTATGGAGATTTGAGACCACCTCTTGAACTGATCAAATATTTACAAAGCAACGGTTTCTGTAATATAGTATATAATTATGAATCTTTACAGACTTTTAATAGTATTAATTGTGGACATTTGTGTTTAAGATTCCTATATAACTGCTACAAATAAAATTGTTTGAAATTCGAGCGTTTTAGTTGAACTGTTAGTGTCGTCGAAGTAAGTTGCACGATGTCCAACGTATTCTCATTGGATGGAAACAGTTCTGTACTTTCGAGCAGATACTATCCACCAATTATCTTGGAAGATTATAACTATGCTTTAGGATTAGAAAGTTTGGTTACTTGGAATTCTTTTCCAAATATCGATAGCAATAACAACAAATTTTATTTTTTTACACCAGACAAAAAAGAGCATTACATAGAAATTCCCGAGGGTTCTTACGAGATAGAAGACATTGAGTCGTATTTAAATAAAGAAATCAAAAACTATATGGAACATTATTTTCAATACGAAATTGACAAACACGGAAATAGAATAAAGAAATTTAAAATGTTAACACCAAGCTTAATAATTAGAGGAAATAATAATACTTTAAAATCGGAAGTTAAATGTACTCTTGATATAAATTTTTCAAGAAAGGATTCGTTAGGGAATTTATTGGGATTTAAGGATACCATTCTGAAAGCGCATAAAACTCATATATCAGATTTTCCAGCAAAAATTTTAAAGGTAAATGCTCTTTGCGTTTATTGCAATATAGTAACTGGTTCATACAAGAACGGAAGTCCCGTTCACGTTATCCATCAATTTTTTCCAACAGTACCACCCGGTTACAAAATAGTGGAACGACCATTAAATGTGATATATCTACCAATTAATACGAAACAAATAGATGAAATAATCGTTAAAATAACAGATCAAGAAGGTAATATTGTTAGTTTCAGAGGTGAAGAGGTAGGTGTACGGTTGCATCTTAAGAAGGTCACGTGATGGGTATTATATTTAATGAAAATCTAAAAAACCGAAATTCGGTATATATAAGTAGGGCAATGAAAAAGAGATCAGTCAGTCCTTTGAGAAGGGTCAAACGTTTAACTTTAGGCAATCGTAAATTTCTTGAATCTCTAGGATTAACGGTCTTGAAATAATATTTTTATTGAATATATAAATCAGCAATGAATTTTGAAATATTAAACGTAAGCGAAAAAGCTGCCTATGATCATTCAATTTATTATGGAGAAAGACATACACACCTACCTTATTCTAACAGTTCATTTAACTACGATGATGAAATAAGAATTCCTATTGAACATCAAGATTTATACACTTTTCCACATTTGAGTACATTGCATATAGAGGGTAAGGTTATTGTGAAGAATGAAATCGACGAAATTGTACAGAAACCAGAAATCAAATTTGTAAATAATGGCGTTCTTCTGATGTTTAATCAAATAAGATATGAAATTGCTGGAGTCGTTGTGGATAGTATTAGAAATCCTGGGTTAGCGTCTACCATGAAAGGATATGTAACGTATAACAGTAATGAAAGCGTAGCTCTAGAGAATGCTGGATGGTTTCCCAAAAAAGATTCGAATATAATTAAGGAAAATGGAACTTTTGAAGTTTCGATTCCATTAAAAATGATTTTTGGTTTTTGTGAAGATTTTAAAAAGACCATTTTGAATGTAAGACAGGAGCTTGTTTTGGTTCGTTCTAATACCGATGTGAATGCTTTAATTTCCTCAAATGATAAATACAAAATTAAAGTAGAACTTAGTAAAATATGCTGGAAAATGCATCACTTGTCCGTGTCCGATGCCGAAAGGATCGCATTAATCGATATTGTAAGAAGCAACAGGGAATTGGATATTATGTTTAGAAGTAAAGAATTACATGAATTTGCTCCACCAGTACAATCGATAACAAATACTTGGACTATTAAAACTTCCTTAGAAAAACCTCAGTACATACTTTTTGCATTACAGCAAGGAAGAAAAAACCAATTGAAGAAAAACTACAGTCAGTTTGATCATTGTAATCTGAGAGATGTAAAATTGTACCTTAATGATACCATGTATCCCTACGACAACCTGAATGTTGATTTCACAAATAATCGGTATGCAATTCTCTATGATATGTTTAAAGAATTCCAGACATCGTTCTTATCCAAACAAACCAGCGAACCATTATTCGATAAGGATGAATTTAAAGAAAAGACGCCTATAATAGTAATCGACTGTTCTAAACAAACGGAAGCTTTGAAGAGAGGCCCCGTTACAATCACTTTGTGGTTTGAGACGATCTCTGGTATTCCTGCAGACACTACAGCCTACTGTCTTATTCTTCACGACCGAATGGTAAAATACATCCCTGCACAAGATGTCGTCAGAGTGTTGTAAATAATTTAACCTGTTATTGTATTATTATTATGTTTGGGGGTAAATAAAACTACATATAACCCATTTCTGTGTGTTTTATTCATGGCTACCAGAAATTACATGTAAAGTTTTCTTATAATCATCTAACTTAATCGAGGGCCATTTTGTTGAATCCGGTCCCTCAGTCCATCCTAATGGTATTTCAGGATTGGCTTCTCCTTTGACAATGTTCTTTTTGATCCAGTTGAAAATTCTTCGGTGCTCCTGATTTTGAGAAGGTTGAAATGCGAAAGAATCGTAACTTATTATTTCTAAAGACTCATAGAAAGTACTGAGCGCTTTATGGTTTGCCAAATACGCAGCCCGACACATAAATTCATCCACGCACTGGTCGATCCTTCGATAATTTTTCCGGATATTCTCAACAGGATAGAATATATCTCCAAGATTCTGCCAGCGATTATCACTCAATAATTTATAAATAAAACATTTATACGTTAGAGTATTGTCCAAATAGTTGGTGGTCATCAAAAACTCCAAAGCAGCATAATTTAAATTTTCAATTTGGTCTCTTTCGCATACATGTAGAAATGCATCAATGTAACCATCGACACATTGCTTTCTTTGTAGCAGAATACAAATGTCAAGTGTATAAAAGTCACTTTCACTTTCGGCAATCCATTTAAACACTTCGTCCGGTACAATAAAATCTTTTTTATCGATGAGATGAAGGAATAAATTTAATTTCGTTCGATCACTCGCAGCGGCTTTAAGATATGTTTTGTACACATTTTCGGATGCACAAAATGCTTGTAAATCAACAAATTGTCTCAAGTCAGACATTGTTGTAATAATGAAATAACCAACATCGAATAAATCATCTGTGAAATTTAATTGCTTATATATGGCAATCCCCACTTTTTTTAACTTACGTGCGAAATATGATATCCCCAAGGTTTCGTATCCGTTGCAAATCTTGTGACAATCCTTTTATCATCACTTGGGCTGAGAACTACTTTTTCTTGTTTTACTGTGTAAACAGTATGATGTTTGGACTTGATGAGTCTTTGTGATTTTTCGTAACTTCGATTATTAAATAAACATTCTTTGTAATTTTCAAACGTTATTGTTTTAAGTGATGCTTTTGTACTACCTTTGGATTTTTTAACTAATTTTTTATTGAAATCGTCACTTGCAATTCTATATGCGTACATTTTAGATCTGAGACCCACAAATTCTAGCATAATCTTACCGTTATTTTCATCTTTCATTAAACCTGGTACTTTCTTATTTTTCAGTTCTATATCATAAATATTATATAAATCATAGTCAGAAGTATCAAATCGATGTGAGTCTTTCTTAATATATTTGTATATATCGTCTACGTGAAATTCATAAATTAGGCTGTCAGTGTCGGTATAAAGTAACTTAGCATTATTTTTAAATGTTTTTTTAATATAGTCATAATGAAATTCATAGAGAAAAGTTTTAGAAATATCTAAAATGCAAAAACCAACATAAATTGGTTTATTCAAAAATACTTCTAATTTACTCATTTCGATTATTGCTGAATCATCGTCAAATACAACAGAACTGTGAAAATTTGGTTTAGATATAAGAGAACGAACTCCCCATCTTCCCTCCCATTTACTAACCAATCGAATATCGCGATGTTTTCTTACATTTTCCATGCATTTACCATAAATAGCATTAATCATTAATTTAAAAAAATCTTTTTCAAAATCGTTCTTTGCTTGCTGCCTAAGTTTTGTATTTAAATCTATATATTCCTTTAACCACGCAGATTGTTTGAATTTCATAACACGATGTACACATTTTATTTTCATACCAAATTTTGTATACATTTTTAAATTCCGATAATGAATAATATAATTTTTCTTGGGATATAAAGTCAACAATAACTTCTTAAGTTTAGATCTTGAAATGGGCGGTATCATATGCTCTGGAGCTAATGGTAAATCACTATGAATTTCATGTAAATCTATTGGATAATCTAAATCGCATTCAATAATATAACCGATTGCTGAATTTTCTGGGGTATCTAAGATATCAGCTATATTGAAATTTTCTACAAACTCAAATTTTCCATACGGTAAGTATTGAGACATTGCCGCTCCGTAAAGGTTGTTAACATCAAAATACATTAAATAGGTACTATCTTTCGAAGGATCATATTCTTCTTTTGGCATGTATTTGTTATTGGCTTTACCATATCTATTGGAACACTGCGAAACTCCACCTCTAATACCTCTTTCTACAAATAGAACTTTATCTATATCCGTTAAAAGTTCTAGTTTAATTTCTGTTGTTTTTAACATAGCATCAAATGTTAGGCCCGGAGCAGTATAATAATGCAACGGATCAAGTTGATAAGTATTTAAACAAGTAGTTCGAAAAGCTTCAAATACATCGGCTAGAAGAAGCACATCAGTTTTTAAATATAAATCAGAATATTCTCCTAATGTATGAATATTAAAAGTATTCCATACATTGGTAGCATGGGAATAATCTTCATATTTAATATTTTCATCGGATAAGCGACTATAGAAATCCTCCTTTTCGGGCAATTTTGTTTCAAGTAGTTTCTCCCAGGAGTTTATATAATCGTAAGGAAAAACTCCCTTTCTGTTTAACAAATCAAATTCTTCCATATTATTACAATTTGCCAACGTAATAATTTTCTGAGAATTATCTAAATTGGAGGAAAGTTTGTCTAAACTATGTGGCATAAATCTGAAAGAATCAATAAACCGTAAACTAACTTTCGTGTCTTCGACAAATTTAGTAAACGAGATATATCTTTCTTTGTTAATGGGAAGTAACTTAATATCACCTTTTATTGAATTTGAAAGTTCTTTAATAAAAAAATGGGCATCATATCCGCTCATATTATGAAAGACCACGGGTATAACACAAATATCTTTATAATTTAAATTACAACTTTGATGGGCAGCGCCTCTATACATTCCAGTTAAATGACTATGATCGCGTACTTTTGTGTTCTTTTCCGAAAATCCTTTTTTACATATATGACATATTTGGGAGGATTCAAACTGCTCACGTTCTTCCGTAGTTAATGTTTCCATAGAAATAACGTTCTGAAATTTATCGTTGCAAAAATGAGCCATTCGATGTAACTCCTGAACGAACCATTGAATGCAATTTTTACCTCGATACAAACGAAATTTAGAAAATGAATTATCATATGAGCAGTGAAAATAGTAAGCAATGCTGTGCGCAATATGTTTTTGATAAGTTTCGGTCTTATTCGTGGTGGACATATGCTGTTTGGTACAATCAAGAAGAATACTCTCGAGATCTGCATAAATAGTAAAAGGTACTTTTTCTTGATGTCTATAATTTTGAAAATACAAGTAATTTTCGTTTTCTGTTGGCAGTCTTATGGAATATTTATTAATACTCTGGCATGAAGTTTTATGTTTTTGGAGCAATTCCTCTGTGGTGAAATGGTTTAAGCATCTTTCGCATATATGAAATTTACATTTATGGAGGGAAAGTTGCGTAGCTAAAAGAGCTGACAAATTTTTGATCCATACGAAATGATAGAGCAATTGTTGATCTTCAAAGTTATCATTACTGTTATTAGTATTTTGTATTTGTCTTTCAGCGGGTAGCATAAGCAAATTAATTGCTTTATAAGAATTTGAAAATCTAGTGCTTAAACGACAAGGTAAAATTTTTTTCTTCTCGATGCAGTATAAATTAATGGCAAGATTGTTGAGTTCCTCAAATTTTTGAATGTCTTTAATTGTGATTGGAAAGTCTAAATTATCATATTTCAACACATTTTTGAAATGAGGATACGATGATTTTCGGTCTGAATGTTTATCGGTAGGAAATAAAGCCGAAACTATGGCCCAAAGAAAACAATATTCATCATTATTTTGTACATTAATTATTGCATGTTTTTTTTTTATAAAATCTGGTGTGGATACAAAAGTTGAATAGCCGAATTTAATTGGGTCGTATTTATTTATGTTAATTTTCAATCCTAAAATTTCATACAACGCCCAACCGGAATCCTTTTCTGCAAATTCCTCTAATTTTTTCATGATTTTATCAATGACGTTTTCTTCGTACCATTCCTTTAAATTTGTGTATTGATCAATGTGCTGATTTTTTGTTGAAAATGTTTTAATGTCTGTTTCACCAGAGTGCGGTTGAATAAAATTTGCCGAAAAAATTACATTTACCTTAAGCATTGAGTTTTTCCGTTCTTTTTTAATTCTAAACATAAAGCATTTAAAAGATTGTTGAAAAAACTGAAGAGGATCTTTAATGTGGTGGTTACTTATAAATCCTGTACGAATTCGTTGTTGAAAACAGGATTCGACATCCTGCCATGTTACATTAGTCACCGGTTTAAATTTGACTGTTTTAATATAGCCTTCACCAGTTTTTATAGATAATTGTTTTTTCTTATTTAAAAGCTTTAGGCGATAAAATTTCAAATACGCCAAACTTGTTTCTAAGGAATTTGCGTTTTCCAACATATTTTCTCGATGGATTTTACATTTGAGTGCTTTTCTAATTATTCTAATACTGGTATTGATATAAACTAAAAAATGTTTAGTTTCTTCGATTGTTTTGATTTTACTTATGTATTCATGAATTAGCTTAAGAGAGTTTTTACATATAGCCGTCACTGATTCTTGTGATTTCATTTTTTGTCGTGAAACTTGCTCACCACAGCAGAAAAAAAGAAACACTACTATTTCCCGTTGACTAGTTTCTTGTTTATATGAGAATTAATTTGCAAGTTACAACTTGCAAGTCGTAGTTGAAAACGTGGTCGTAAGAAATAAATTCAAGTCAGCGAAAAATGAAACATGATGAAAGCAACTGAAGGAGGGAAAAAAGTAGGGGTGGGGATTAATATAGTGTATAAATTAAAGATCACACAAAAGAACAGATTAATAAGTGTTCTACAAGTACATATCATAAAAATTAATTAACGACAGAAATGGGTAAGCTTATATATATTTTTTTTTTGTAGTATTTAATTTTTTTTTTTTTTGTATAGAGAAATTTGTTATCTGCCCCTATGATGTCAGCCACAGGCTTTTAGAGAATAGGCTGAGAAAGCATATTTTCAAATGCCACCGGGATGCCTGGGAAAGGGAGCGAAAACTCTGGGAGAATGCACTTCCAAGACCATCTACACCACCCCCACCACCATCAAAGTGGTTCAGCCAACCACCACCAACACCACCGCAAGTGGAAAACTGGGACAACGAATTCTCAGGGACCTATGTCCCAAAGTTAGATAGATCCCTGTTTTTAGATAGAACAGCCTTAAACGCCTACCATGCGACATTTAACAAATATATAAGAAAACAATAATTTGTTATTTCTATCGCTATCACCCCACCACCATTATTTACCACACCATCATTTACCACCTCTAAAAACTTCTTCCCTACAAATATCAACGACCACAACTAAGTATTTGTGTCTGTGTACAAGAAGATAAGTCTAAGATGTTTCTGCCTAGCAATGTATTAATACTATTAAGTGTGCTTGTTGAAAACAACTTGTATATTTACACCACTTCAAATATAAGTCTGCTGTATATTCAGACGTACGAAAAAGAATTTTGGGAAAAAATGACTCCGATCAATCTAATCGAAACCAGTTATCATCTCTTCTATGCGAAAAATATAACAATGCAGAATCATTTGACGTACAAGATAAAAACGGAAGAAGAAAATCACCAATTTTCCAATTGGTTAATAATAGAAAATACTAAGAACAGTCGCAGTTCAAAGGAGGTCATTGATTTTTGTTTAAGAAACGATCGTGTATGGTTTGCTTCATTTTTTGTCATATTCACGATAATGACTGTAATAGTGGGATGTTGGGACCTGGCTGCTCGTTAATGGTGGTGGTGATGGTTGTTGCTATATATATAGAATTCCGCAACAACAAACTATTCATTTCATCCAAACAATGTTCGGCTTAAACTGCACACTTGTTCTATCAACCATTCTAATTCAGAAAGATTTTTATTTATTGACTGATAGCAATGTTACTGATGTCTATCTACAAACTATTGATAGTAGTAAAGAATGTACTGTTAGAAAAATGTTAGAAATTAAAAATGGGCATGAACAACTACATATGTTTTATTCAAAAAATGTATCTTCCTCGAACCAACTGCAATATCGGCTAGAATTAGTCTTCAAAGACAACACTCGATGCAAGTCGCCGAATTACACCATCTTTAACGATTATAGTGGATACAAGAATTCTACAGGTGCAAATGTTACAGAATATTGTTTGGCAAAACCATGGATATGGATATTTACTTCAGTAGGAGCAATTATTTTTGCAATCGTATTTTGTCTGTTACTTTATTTAGTACTAATTTGTTTCAGTTATTTTAGTAAATACAATACTCAAACAAATGTATGATTCAATAAAACAATTAGTTATTATTAATAGTTTTATTTAATGTCCTTTAACATATTTATTTAACAGCATCAGTACTACGATTTAATACAACAATAAGTTATTTAATATGTTTTAAATTATTTGTCCAGCAGCACGATATGACTCATCACGATCTACCACCACAGCAGTGATTTTTGATGATTGTTTATAGGTTTTTGATTTTCGTTTTTTAATGATGTTTTGTTGTTTTCATATAAAATTCAACAAAAAGCCGTTTTTGGTTAACTTGAAATTTTTTTTTTTAATGTCTTAGTATATTTAGTTGTGATGGTAGTAGTCATATAACAATACATATAAAGAACAACCTATTTCGCTTTTTTTTTTTTTTTTTTTTTTTTTAAGTGTTGCATGTTGGGCTTATTCGAATCCTTTTTCGATGGTCTTTTTTTCGACCTGAAAAAATTTTTACGTAGCGACCTCGAAAAAACTAGAAATGGCTCCTGTATCTAGGTCGATGTGGACAGAATCGATTTTTTTGAGCAGACTTATGCGTTCGTTCCAGAAGAAGGTTTTGATGTATACAACCGATATTCTATCTCTTACCATTTGGACACTAGAAACTTTTGCCCTTTTCTCCCTTATTTTCAACTTTTTTGAAAATTTTTTTTGCTCAACATATGGCTTAATTTTTTTAGCTTTTCCCCGTTCCCCTGAGCCGACATGCTACCTCTTACCGCTTACGAACTATGACGTTTTTTCGTTATTACTACTAAACGGTAGCAAAAAATATTTATTTTGCTAAGTGGACCTATAGACTGTTCACTCAGAAATATTTTGGTACAAAAATATATTTTTTAAGTTTTACCGTTTGGGCGCCACAAACTTTTGCCCTTTTCACAGTCATGTCAAAAGTTAGCGAAAAACCGTCGACGGCTGTCGATATTATTTGTTTTTGTCAATCTTTTTTGCTCTATACACGAACCTCCTATCTCTTACCATTTTCGAGTAACAAAAATTTTTTCTATTTAAACGGTAGATACACCTATGAGTCATAATCATTTTTACACACGATTAGATAGTACTTCATGAATATGCATTTGATTTTGTGGAAAAACAAACTTTTCAAAATTTGGATTTTTTTTTTGAGATTTTTTTTGTTTTAATTTTTCTTTGGATTCTTTGAATTTTTTAAATTTTTTTTTTCACCAAAACTTCTAATTTACTTTCCTACTGCTCAAGGAAAACTTTTTTTCGAATTTTGACAACCTTTTTTGACAAAAATTGTTGCGCCCCAAACTCAAATTTTCACATATTTAATTACATGGACCTATTGATTATTCATCCAAAAATATTTTGACACAAAAAACAAATTTTTAACTAATTCCGTTTGGTCACCACAAACTTTTGCCCTTTTCTCCGAAATGCTAAACTCAAACTAAAAACCGTCGACACAGGTGCATGTGTTTCGTATTTTAGGAACTTTTTTGTTCTTTGCACGAACCTCGTATCTCTTACCGTCTTCGAGTAAAACATTTTTTTTTTATATTTAAACAATTATTGCACCTCCAACCCACATTTATTTTTACACAAATGTGTCATTAGTTTATAGGGATGCATTTTTATTTTTTTAACAAACTTTCTGCCCTTTATCACCCTCAAGCGATAATTCTTTTTTTTTAATATTTCCGAATACGTCCCTGTCTATTGCGACAAAAGCGTCCAGTTCCGTAAGAATTTGCTGAAACAGCATCGCGTTATTTCATTCTGTGTTGTAATAATGACGGGCGGCGTGTTTCGGTTTATGAATTTTACCGTGAAAAGATTTGGGAAAAAGGTGGTTTTGTTGAACTAAATGGTGGCTTCTGTGAAGTGTGCGTGTATTTGAATGTTTTCGAGGGAGAACGGATGATTTTATTGCCTGTTTTCAATGTCGTAAGTAACAATTTTTTTAATTTTTAACAACACACTCGCCTTCTGACATTTGAGATTTTATTCTAATAATCACGGACAAATAAGCTTAAATCGGCAGAAAGTTGCTGATGAACATTTATTTATTAAGAAAATAACAGGAGTTTTGTCGGAGCAAACACGGCTTTTATTCGTTGCTGTTATTCCCAATTAAATAATTTTAGATGAGACTGGGGAAAATAATACACCAAACGAAATAAACAATATTTATTATGATTTCAATTACAGCTTAAGATTATACAAACTAGTTCGTATTTTATACATTTTAAGAAACTAATAAGTTTTAAATTTAAATCTAATTTACGACGCAGTGGTTTAACCGCAATGTGCACAGTTATTTAACTGATTTTCTTTGCTGAATAATTTTCAATTCTGAATCCAATTTTTCGATTGTTTCTCTAAATTTTCGCTTCTTCTCCATCATTTTTTCGATTAAGGGCTTTATTTGCAATTCGAAACGTTCCACATTCATTTGAAATCTTTTAACATCGTATAACCAAGTATTAATTCGGCTTTCTTTATCATTTATTAAGAAAATAACCGGAACTTTGTCGAAACAAACACGTCTGTTATTCATGACAGTTTGCAATCAAATATTTTTTACATGAGACTGGGGAAAATAATACACCGAACGAATTAAATAATATTTATTATAATTTCTATTACAGCTTAAGATTATTCAATTTAGTTCTTATTTCATACATTTTAATTGCTTCTTTTAAATAACTAATTCGTTTTAAATGTAATTCTAATCTACGACGAAGCAGTCTAACTGCACTTGATTTGTTTTCCACATGAACCAATGCCTTCTTCATTCTTCGATAAATTCGATATTGATGGTTCGACCGATCGGACCTCTATTTACCAAGTATAATTTCAAGCCGTTCACGATCTTCTGGTTCAGATCGCTGATCACTGAGTCGGTGAATTTTTCGGTAAATCTCTGTGGAAGTATCGTTCTAGACTCTTCAAGTTGCACAAATATCTTGTCACCGTACTTTGTAGACAGTTTACTAAAATTTTTTGTTAAAAATTTTTTATTTTCTTCTAAAGTTTTCGCACTCACAAAAGCTTGCAAGTGAGACTCTTTATTCAAGGTAGAAATGAAAGATGACATTTCTAAGTGTTAAATAATTGAATTCAAAAAACTAATTAATTCTTACACACGAATCCATCGACTTTTATACAAGTATAAAACGGAAGTGGGGATGCGAGATTGCGTCCGAGATCCCTCCCCGACCTAAACGAAAAGAGGGGATAGATCTCGAGATGAACGAGGGCAATAAACGACCAAGGTCGAGCAACGACTAGGTCAATGATCGCCCGATGAAAAGTAATGGGGGAGCTGGACCAGCTGGCAAGGTCAGCCACGTGCACCGACAAGCTCGACAACAAATGAAAGGTCAATGACCGCTCGATGAAAAGTAATGGGGGAGCTGGACCAGTTTGACCTCATTTGACCTGGTCTAGAACCCCCACTATATAACTACTTGAGTCGATTCTGCATACTTTAAGTGTGTTTGGTGGCTCAGAACCATCAAAAAACGTTGAAATATAGTTCAAATTCAATAAAAATCGACAAAAATTCAGTTTCTAGCTAAAATTTGATGGTTTCGTTGCACTTTCCGAGCCCGTTGGGTATCTGATTGGCTTAAAAGTACAAGAAATCACTTCAAAAGTGACGTTTCTGAAGAATTTTAACAGTTTTCTTGTATCTACGAACGCCAGAATGCATAAAATTGACCTAAACGTCTCCTTTTCCTATTCTGAGTCGATTCTGCATGCTTTAAGTGTGTTTGGTGGCTCAGAACCATCAAAAAACGTTGAAATATAGTTCAAATTCAATAAAAATCGACAAAAATACAGTTTCTAGCTAAAATTTGATGGTTTCGTTGCACTTTCCGAGGCCGTAGGGTACCTGATTGGCTTAAAAGTACAAGAAAACACTTCAAAAGTGACGTTTCTGAAGAATTTTAACAGTTTTCTTGTATCTACGAACGCCAGAATGCATAAAATTGACCTAAACGTCTCCTTTTCCTATTCTGAGTCGATTCTGCATGCTTTAAGTGTGTTTGGTGGCTCAGAATAAAAATCGACAAAAATACAGTTTCTAGCTAAAATTTGATGGTTTCGTTGCACTTTCCGAGCCCGTAGGGTATCTGATTGGCTTAAAAGTACAAGAAAACACTTCAAAAGTGACGTTTCTGAAGAATTTTAACAGTTTTCTTGTATCTACGAACGCCAGAATGCATAAAATTGACCTAAACGTCTCCTTTTCCTATTCTGAGTCGATTCTGCATGCTTTAAGTGTGTTTGGTGGCTCAGAACCATCAAAAAACGTTGAAATGTAGTTCAAATTCAATAAAAATCGACAAAAATACAGTTTCTAGCTAAAATTTGATGGTTTCGTTGCACTTTCCGAGCCCGTAGGGTATCTGATTGGCTTAAAAGTACAAGAAAACACTTCAAAAGTGACGTTTCTGAAGAATTTTAACAGTTTTCTTGTATCTACGAACGCCAGAATGCATAAAATTGACCTAAACGTCTCCTTTTCCTATTCTGAGTCGATTCTGCATGCTTTAAGTGTGTTTGGTGGCTCAGAACCATCAAAAAACGTTGAAATATAGTTCAAATTCAATAAAAATCGACAAAAATACAGTTTCTAGCTAAAATTTGATGGTTTCGTTGCACTTTCCGAGCCCGTAGGGTATCTGATTGGCTTAAAAGTACAAGAAAACACTTCAAAAGTGACGTTTCTGAAGAATTTTAACAGTTTTCTTGTATCTACGAACGCCAGAATGCATAAAATTGACCTAAACGTCTCCTTTTCCTATTCTGAGTCGATTCTGCATGCTTTAAGTGTGTTTGGTGGCTCAGAACCATCAAAAAACGTTGAAATATAGTTCAAATTCAATAAAAATCGACAAAAATACAGTTTCTAGCTAAAATTTGATGGTTTCGTTGCACTTTCCGAGGCCGTAGGGTATCTGATTGGCTTAAAAGTACAAGAAAACACTTCAAAAGTGACGTTTCTGAAGAATTTTAACAGTTTTCTTGTATCTACGAACGCCAGAATGCATAAAATTGACCTAAACGTCTCCTTTTCCTATTCTGAGTCGATTCTGCATGCTTTAAGTGTATTTGGTGGCTCAGAACCATCAAAAAACGTTGAAATATAGTTCAAATTCAATAAAAATCGACAAAAATACAGTTTCTAGCTAAAATTTCATGGTTTCGTTGCACTTTCCGAGCCCGTAGGGTATCTGATTGGCTTAAAAGTACAAGAAAACACTTCAAAAGTGACGTTTCTGAAGAATTTTAACAGTTTTCTTGTATCTACGAACGCCAGAATGCATAAAATTGACCTAAACGTCTCCTTTTCCTATTCTGAGTCGATTCTGCATGCTTTAAGTGTGTTTGGTGGCTCAGAACCATCAAAAAACGTTGAAATATAGTTCAAATTCAATAAAAATCGACAAAAATACAGTTTCTAGCTAAAATTTGATGGTTTCGTTGCACTTTCCGAGCCCGTAGGGTATCTGATCGGCTTAAAAGTACAAGGAAACACTTCAAAAGTGACGTTTCTGAAGAATTTTAACAGTTTTCTTGTATCTACGAACGCCAGAATGCATAAAATTGACCTAAACGTCTCCTTTTCCAATTCTGAGTCGATTCTGCATGCTTTAAGTGTGTTTGGTGGCTCAGAACCATCAAAAAACGTTGAAATATAGTTCAAATTCAATAAAAATCGACAAAAATTCAGTTTCTAGCTAAAATTTGATGGTTTCGTTGCACTTTCCGAGCCCGTAGGGTATCTGATTGGCTTAAAAGTACAAGAAATCACTTCAAAAGTGACGTTTCTGAAGAATTTTAACAGTTTTCTTGTATCTACGAACGCCAGAATGCATAAAATTGACCTAAACGTCTCCTTTTCCTATTCTGAGTCGATTCTGCATGCTTTAAGTGTGTTTGGTGGCTCAGAACCATCAAAAAACGTTGAAATATAGTTCAAATTCAATAAAAATCGACAAAAATACAGTTTCTAGCTAAAATTTGATGGTTTCGTTGCACTTTCCGAGCCCGTAGGGTATCTGATTGGCTTAAAAGTACAAGAAAACACTTCAAAAGTGACGTTTCTGAAGAATTTTAACAGTTTTCTTGTATCTACGAACGCCAGAATGCATAAAATTGACCTAAACGTCTCCTTTTCCTATTCTGAGTCGATTCTGCATGCTTTAAGTGTGTTTGGTGGCTCAGAACCATCAAAAAACGTTGAAATATAGTTCAAATTCAATAAAAATCGACAAAAATACAGTTTCTAGCTAAAATTTGATGGTTTCGTTGCACTTTCCGAGGCCGTAGGGTATCTGATTGGCTTAAAAGTACAAGAAAACACTTCAAAAGTGACGTTTCTGAAGAATTTTAACAGTTTTCTTGTATCTACGAACGCCAGAATGCATAAAATTGACCTAAACGTCTCCTTTTCCTATTCTGAGTCGATTCTGCATGCTTTAAGTGTGTTTGGTGGCTCAGAACCATCAAAAAACGTTGAAATATAGTTCAAATTCAATAAAAATCGACAAAAATACAGTTTCTAGCTAAAATTTCATGGTTTCGTTGCACTTTCCGAGCCCGTAGGGTATCTGATTGGCTTAAAAGTACAAGAAAACACTTCAAAAGTGACGTTTCTGAAGAATTTTAACAGTTTTCTTGTATCTACGAGCGCCAGAATGCATAAAATTGACCTAAACGTCTCCTTTTCCTATTCTGAGTCGATTCTGCATGCTTTAAGTGTGTTTGGTGGCTCAGAACCATCAAAAAACGTTGAAATATAGTTCAAATTCAATAAAAATCGACAAAAATACAGTTTCTAGCTAAAATTTGATGGTTTCGTTGCACTTTCCGAGCCCGTAGGGTATCTGATTGGCTTAAAAGTACAAGAAAACACTTCAAAAGTGACGTTTCTGAAGAATTTTAACAGTTTTCTTGTATCTACGAACGCCAGAATGCATAAAATTGACCTAAACGTCTCCTTTTCCTATTCTGAGTCGATTCTGCATGCTTTAAGTGTGTTTGGTGGCTCAGAACCATCAAAAAACGTTGAAATATAGTTCAAATTCAATAAAAATCGACAAAAATACAGTTTCTAGCTAAAATTTGATGGTTTCGTTGCACTTTCCGAGCCCGTAGGGTATCTGATTGGCTTAAAAGTACAAGAAAACACTTCAAAAGTGACGTTTCTGAAGAATTTTAACAGTTTTCTTGTATCTACGAACGCCAGAATGCATAAAATTGACCTAAACGTCTCCTTTTCCTATTCTGAGTCGATTCTGCATGCTTTAAGTGTGTTTGGTGGCTCAGAACCATCAAAAAACGTTGAAATATAGTTCAAATTCAATAAAAATCGACAAAAATACAGTTTCTAGCTAAAATTTGATGGTTTCGTTGCACTTTCCGAGCTCGTAGGGTATCTGATTGGCTTAAAAGTACAAGAAAACACTTCAAAAGTGACGTTTCTGAAGAATTTTAACAGTTTTCTTGTATCTACGAACGCCAGAATGCATAAAATTGACCTAAACGTCTCCTTTTCCTATTCTGAGTCGATTCTGCATGCTTTAAGTGAGTTTGGTGGCTCAGAACCATCAAAAATCGTTGAAATATAGTTCAAATTCAATAAAAATCGACAAAAATACAGTTTCTAGCTAAAATTTGATGGTTTCGTTGCACTTTCCGAGGCCGTAGGGTATCTGATTGGCTTAAAAGTACAAGAAAACACTTCAAAAGTGACGTTTCTGAAGAATTTTAACAGTTTTCTTGTATCTACGAACGCCAGAATGCATAAAATTGACCTAAACGTCTCCTTTTCCTATTCTGAGTCGATTCTGCATGCTTTAAGTGTGTTTGGTGGCTCAGAACCATCAAAAAACGTTGAAATATAGTTCAAATTCAATAAAAATCGACAAAAATACAGTTTCTAGCTAAAATTTCATGGTTTCGTTGCACTTTCCGAGCCCGTAGGGTATCTGATTGGCTTAAAAGTACAAGAAAACACTTCAAAAGTGACGTTTCTGAAGAATTTTAACAGTTTTCTTGTATCTACGAACGCCAGAATGCATAAAATTGACCTAAACGTCTCCTTTTCCTATTCTGAGTCGATTCTGCATGCTTTAAGTGTGTTTGGTGGCTCAGAACCATCAAAAAACGTTGAAATATAGTTCAAATTCAATAAAAATCGACAAAAATACAGTTTCTAGCTAAAATTTGATGGTTTCGTTGCACTTTCCGAGCCCGTAGGGTATCTGATTGGCTTAAAAGTACAAGAAAACACTTCAAAAGTGACGTTTCTGAAGAATTTTAACAGTTTTCTTGTATCTACGAACGCCAGAATGCATAAAATTGACCTAAACGTCTTCTTTTCCTATTCTGAGTCGATTCTGCATGCTTTAAGTGTGTTTGGTGGCTCAGAACCATCAAAAAACGTTGAAAAATAGTTCAAATTCAATAAAAATCGACAAAAATACAGTTTCTAGCTAAAATTTGATGGTTTCGTTGCACTTTCCGAGCCCGTAGGGTATCTGATTGGCTTAAAAGTACAAGAAAACACTTCAAAAGTGACGTTTCTGAAGAATTTTAACAGTTTTCTTGTATCTACGAACGCCAGAATGCATAAAATTGACCTAAACGTCTCCTTTTCCTATTCTGAGTCGATTCTGCATGCTTTAAGTGTGTTTGGTGGCTCAGAACCATCAAAAAACGTTGAAATATAGTTCAAATTCAATAAAAATCGACAAAAATACAGTTTCTAGCTAAAATTTCATGGTTTCGTTGCACTTTCCGAGCCCGTAGGGTATCTGATTGGCTTAAAAGTACAAGAAAACACTTCAAAAGTGACGTTTCTGAAGAATTTTAACAGTTTTCTTGTATCTACGAACGCCAGAATGCATAAAATTGACCTAAACGTCTCCTTTTCCTATTCTGAGTCGATTCTGCATGCTTTAAGTGTGTTTGGTGGCTCAGAACCATCAAAAAACGTTGAAATATAGTTCAAATTCAATAAAAATCGACAAAAATACAGTTTCTAGCTAAAATTTGATGGTTTCGTTGCACTTTCCGAGCCCGTAGGGTATCTGATTGGCTTAAAAGTACAAGAAAACACTTCAAAAGTGACGTTTCTGAAGAATTTTAACAGTTTTCTTGTATCTACGAACGCCAGAATGCATAAAATTGACCTAAACGTCTCCTTTTCCTATTCTGAGTCGATTCTGCATGCTTTAAGTGTGTTTGGTGGCTCAGAACCATCAAAAAACGTTGAAAAATAGTTCAAATTCAATAAAAATCGACAAAAATACAGTTTCTAGCTAAAATTTGATGGTTTCGTTGCACTTTCCGAGCCCGTAGGGTATCTGATTGGCTTAAAAGTACAAGAAAACACTTCAAAAGTGACGTTTCTGAAGAATTTTAACAGTTTTCTTGTATCTACGAACGCCAGAATGCATAAAATTGACCTAAACGTCTCCTTTTCCTATTCTGAGTCGATTCTGCATGCTTTAAGTGTGTTTGGTGGCTCAGAACCATCAAAAAACGTTGAAATATAGTTCAAATTCAATAAAAATCGACAAAAATACAGTTTCTAGCTAAAATTTGATGGTTTCGTTGCACTTTCCGAGCCCGTAGGGTATCTGATTGGCTTAAAAGTACAAGAAAACACTTCAAAAGTGACGTTTCTGAAGAATTTTAACAGTTTTCTTGTATCTACGAACGCCAGAATGCATAAAATTGACCTAAACGTCTCCTTTTCCTATTCTGAGTCGATTCTGCATGCTTTAAGTGTGTTTGGTGGCTCAGAACCATCAAAAAACGTTGAAATATAGTTCAAATTCAATAAAAATCGACAAAAATACAGTTTCTAGCTAAAATTTGATGGTTTCGTTGCACTTTCCGAGCCCGTAGGGTATCTGATTGGCTTAAAAGTACAAGAAAACACTTCAAAAGTGACGTTTCTGAAGAATTTTAACAGTTTTCTTGTATCTACGAACGCCAGAATGCATAAAATTGACCTAAACGTCTCCTTTTCCTATTCTGAGTCGATTCTGCATGCTTTAAGTGTGTTTGGTGGCTCAGAACCATCAAAAAACGTTGAAATATAGTTCAAATTCAATAAAAATCGACAAAAATACAGTTTCTAGCTAAAATTTGATGGTTTCGTTGCACTTTCCGAGCCCGTTGGGTATCTGATTGGCTTAAAAGTACAAGAAAACACTTCAAAAGTGACATTTCTGAAGAATTTTAACAGTTTTCTTGTATCTACGAACGCCAGAATGCATAAAATTGACCTAAGCGTCTCCTTTTCCGATTCTGAGTCGATTCTGCATGCTTTAAGTGTGTTTGGTGGCTCAGAACCATCAAAAAACGTTGAAATATAGTTCAAATTCAATAAAAATCGACAAAAATACAGTTTCTAGCTAAAATTTGATGGTTTCGTTGCACTTTCCGAGCCCGTAGGGTATCTGATTGGCTTAAAAGTACAAGAAAACACTTCAAAAGTGACGTTTCTGAAGAATTTTAACAGTTTTCTTGTATCTACGAACGCCAGAATGCATAAAATTGACCTAAACGTCTCCTTTTCCTATTCTGAGTCGATTCTGCATGCTTTAAGTGTGTTTGGTGGCTCAGAACCGTCAAAAAACGTTGAAATATAGTTCAAATTCAATAAAAATCGACAAAAATACAGTTTCTAGCTAAAATTTGATGGTTTCGTTGCACTTTCCGAGCCCGTAGGGTATCTGATTGGCTTAAAAGTACAAGAAAACACTTCAAAAGTGACGTTTCTGAAGAATTTTAACAGTTTTCTTGTATCTACGAACGCCAGAATGCATAAAATTGACCTAAACGTCTCCTTTTCCTATTCTGAGTCGATTCTGCATGCTTTAAGTGTGTTTGGTGGCTCAGAACCATCAAAAAACGTTGAAATGTAGTTCAAATTCAATAAAAGTCGACAAAAATACAGTTTCTAGCTAAAATTTGATGGTTTCGTTGCACTTTCCGAGCCCGTAGGGTATCTGATTGGCTTAAAAGTACAAGAAAACACTTCAAAAGTGACGTTTCTGAAGAATTTTAACAGTTTTCTTGTATCTACGAACGCCAGAATGCATAAAATTGACCTAAACGTCTCCTTTTCCTATTCTGAGTCGATTCTGCATGCTTTAAGTGTGTTTGGTGGCTCAGAACCATCAAAAAACGTTGAAATATAGTTCAAATTCAATAAAAATCGACAAAAACACAGTTTCTAGCTAAAATTTGATGGTTTCGATGCACTTTCCGAGCCCGTTGGGTATCTGATTGGCTTAAAAGTACAAGAAAACACTTCAAAAGTGACGTTTCTGAAGAATTTTAACAGTTTTCTTGTATCTACGAACGCCAGAATGCATAAAATTGACCTAAACGTCTCCTTTTCCTATTCTGAGTCGATTCTGCATGCTTTAAGTGTGTTTGGTGGCTCAGAACCATCAAAAAACGTTGAAATATAGTTCAAATTCAATAAAAATCGACAAAAATACAGTTTCTAGCTAAAATTTGATGGTTTCGTTGCACTTTCCGAGCCCGTAGGGTATCTGATTGGCTTAAAAGTACAAGAAAACACTTCAAAAGTGACGTTTCTGAAGAATTTTAACAGTTTTCTTGTATCTACGAACGCCAGAATGCATAAAATTGACCTACACGTCTCCTTTTCCTATTCTGATTCGATTCTGCATGCTTTAAGTGTGTTTGGTGGCTCAGAACCATCAAAAAACGTTGAAATATAGTTCAAATTCAATAAAAATCGACAAAAATACAGTTTCTAGCTAAAATTTGATGGTTTCGTTGCACTTTCCGAGCCCGTAGGGTATCTGATTGGCTTAAAAGTACAAGAAAACACTTCAAAAGTGACGTTTCTGAAGAATTTTAACAGTTTTCTTGTATCTACGAACGCCAGAATGCATAAAATTGACCTAAACGTCTCCTTTTCCTATTCTGAGTCGATTCTGCATGCTTTAAGTGTGTTTGGTGGCTCAGAACCATCAAAAAACGTTGAAATATAGTTCAAATTCAATAAAAATCGACAAAAATACAGTTTCTAGCTAAAATTTGATGGTTTCGTTGCACTTTCTGAGCCCGTAGGGTATCTGATTGGCTTAAAAGTACAAGAAAACACTTCAAAAGTGACGTTTCTGAAGAATTTTAACAGTTTTCTTGTATCTACGAACGCCAGAATGCATAAAATTGACCTAAACGTCTCCTTTTCCTATTCTGAGTCGATTCTGCATGCTTTAAGTGTGTTTGGTGGCTCAGAACCATCAAAAAACGTTGAAATATAGTTCAAATTCAATAAAAATCGACAAAAATACAGTTTCTAGCTAAAATTTGATGGTTTCGTTGCACTTTCCGAGCCCGTAGGATATCTGATTGGCTTAAAAGTACAAGAAAACACTTCAAAAGTGACGTTTCTGAAGAATTTTAACAGTTTTCTTGTATCTACGAACGCCAGAATGCATAAAATTGACCTAAACGTCTCCTTTTCTTATTCTGAGTCGATTCTGCATGCTTTAAGTGTGTTTGGTGGCTCAGAACCATCAAAAAACGTTGAAATATAGTTCAAATTCAATAAAAATCGACAAAAATTCAGTTTCTAGCTAAAATTTGATGGTTTCGTTGCACTTTCCGAGCCCGTTGGGTATCTGATTGGCTTAAAAGTACAAGAAAACACTTCAAAAGTGACGTTTCTGAAGAATTTTAACAGTTTTCTTGTATCTACGAACGCCAGAATGCATAAAATTGACCTAAACGTCTCCTTTTCCTATTCTGAGTCGATTCTGCATGCTTTAAGTGTGTTTGGTGGCTCAGAACCATCAAAAAACGTTGAAATATAGTTCAAATTCAATAAAAATCGACAAAAATACAGTTTCTAGCTAAAATTTGATGGTTTCGTTGCACTTTCCGAGCCCGTAGGGTATCTGATTGGCTTAAAAGTACAAGAAAACACTTCAAAAGTGACGTTTCTGAAGAATTTTAACAGTTTTCTTGTATCTACGAACGCCAGAATGCATAAAATTGACCTAAACGTCTCCTTTTCCTATTCTGAGTCGATTCTGCATGCTTTAAGTGTGTTTGGTGGCTCAGAACCATCAAAAAACGTTGAAATATAGTTCAAATTCAATAAACATCGACAAAAATACAGTTTCTAGCTAAAATTTGATGGTTTCGTTGCACTTTCCGAGCCCGTAGGGTATCTGATTGGCTTAAAAGTACAAGAAAACACTTCAAAAGTGACGTTTCTGAAGAATTTTAACAGTTTTCTTGTATCTACGAACGCCAGAATGCATAAAATTGACCTAAACGTCTCCTTTTCCTATTCTGAGTCGATTCTGCATGCTTTAAGTGTGTTTGGTGGCTCAGAACCATCAAAAAACGTTGAAATATAGTTCAAATTCAATAAAAATCGACAAAAATACAGTTTCTAGCTAAAATTTGATGGTTTCGTTGCACTTTCCGAGCCCGTAGGGTATCTGATTGGCTTAAAAGTACAAGAAAACACTTCAAAAGTGACGTTTCTGAAGAATTTTAACAGTTTTCTTGTATCTACGAACGCCAGAATGCATAAAATTGACCTAAACGTCTCCTTTTCCTATTCTGAGTCGATTCTGCATGCTTTAAGTGTGTTTGGTGGCTCAGAACCATCAAAAAACGTTGAAATATAGTTCAAATTCAATAAAAATCGACAAAAATACAGTTTCTAGCTAAAATTTGATGGTTTCGTTGCACTTTCCGAGCCCGTAGGGTATCTGATTGGCTTAAAATTACAAGAAAACACTTCAAAAGTGACGTTTCTGAAGAATTTTAACAGTTTTCTTGTATCTACGAACGCCAGAATGCATAAAATTGACCTAAACGACTCCTTTTCCTATTCTGAGTCGATTCTGCATGCTTTAAGTGTGTTTGGTGGCTCAGAACCATCAAAAAACGTTGAAATATAGTTCAAATTCAATAAAAATCGACAAAAATACAGTTTCTAGCTAAAATTTGATGGTTTCGTTGCACTTTCCGAGCCCGTAGGGTTTCTGATTGGCTTAAAAGTACAAGAAAACACTTCAAAAGTGACGTTTCTGAAGAATTTTAACAGTTTTCTTGTATCTACGAACGCCAGAATGCATAAAATTGACCTAAACGTCTCCTTTTCCTATTCTGAGTCGATTCTGCATGCTTTAAGTGTGTTTGGTGGCTCAGAACCATCAAAAAACGTTGAAATATAGTTCAAATTCAATAAAAATCGACAAAAATACAGTTTCTAGCTAAAATTTGATGGTTTCGTTGCACTTTCCGAGCCCGTAGGGTATCTGATTGGCTTAAAAGTACAAGAAAACACTTCAAAAGTGACGTTTCTGAAGAATTTTAACAGTTTTCTTGTATCTACGAACGCCAGAATGCATAAAATTGACCTAAACGTCTCCTTTTCCTATTCTGAGTCGATTCTGCATGCTTTAAGTGTGTTTGGTGGCTCAGAACCATAAAAAAACGTTGAAATATAGTTCAAATTCAATAAAAATCGACAAAAATACAGTTTCTAGCTAAAATTTGATGGTTTCGTTGCACTTTCCGAGCCCGTAGGGTATCTGATTGGCTTAAAAGTACAAGAAAACACTTCAAAAGTGACGTTTCTGAAGAATTTTAACAGTTTTCTTGTATCTACGAACGCCAGAATGCATAAAATTGACCTAAACGTCTCATTTTCCTATTCTGAGTCGATTCTGCATGCTTTAAGTGTGTTTGGTGGCTCAGAACCATCAAAAAACGTTGAAATATAGTTCAAATTCAATAAAAATCGACAAAAATACAGTTTCTAGCTAAAATTTGATGGTTTCGTTGCACTTTCCGAGCCCGTAGGGTATCTGATTGGCTTAAAAGTACAAGAAAACACTTCAAAAGTGACGTTTCTGAAGAATTTTAACAGTTTTCTTGTATCTACGAACGCCAGAATGCATAAAATTGACCTAAACGTCTCCTTTTCCTATTCTGAGTCGATTCTGCATGCTTTAAGTGTGTTTGGTGGCTCAGAACCATCAAAAAACGTTGAAATATACTTCAAATTCAATAAAAATCGACAAAAATACAGTTTCTAGCTAAAATTTGATGGTTTCGTTGCACTTTCCGAGCCCGTAGGGTATCTGATTGGCTTAAAAGTACAAGAAAACACTTCAAAAGTGACGTTTCTGAAGAATTTTAACAGTTTTCTTGTATCTACGAACGCCAGAATGCATAAAATTGACCTAAACGTCTCCTTTTCCTATTCTGAGTCGATTCTGCATGCTTTAAGTGTGTTTGGTGGCTCAGAACCATCAAAAAACGTTGAAATATAGTTCAAATTCAATAAAAATCGACAAAAATACAGTTTCTAGCTAAAATTTGATGGTTTCGTTGCACTTTCCGAGCCCGTAGGGTATCTGATTGGCTTAAAAGTACAAGAAAACACTTCAAAAGTGACGTTTCTGAAGAATTTTAACAGTTTTCTTGTATCTACGAACGCCAGAATGCATAAAATTGACCTAAACGTCTCCTTTTCCTATTCTGAGTCGATTCTGCATGCTTTAAGTGTGTTTGGTGGCTCAGAACCATCAAAAAACGTTGAAATATAGTTCAAATTCAATAAAAATCGACAAAAATACAGTTTCTAGCTAAAATTTGATGGTTTCGTTGCACTTTCCGAGCCCGTAGGGTATCTGATTGGCTTAAAAGTACAAGAAAACACTTCAAAAGTGACGTTTCTGAAGAATTTTAACAGTTTTCTTGTATCTACGAACGCCAGAATGCATAAAATTGACCTAAACGTCTCCTTTTCCTATTCTGAGTCGATTCTGCATGCTTTAAGTGTGTTTGGTGGCTCAGAACCATCAAAAAACGTTGAAATATAGTTCAAATTCAATAAAAATCGACAAAAGTACAGTTTCTAGCTAAAATTTGATGGTTTCGTTGCACTTTCCGAGCCCGTAGGGTATCTGATTGGCTTAAAAGTACAAGAAAACACTTCAAAAGTGACGTTTCTGAAGAATTTTAACAGTTTTCTTGTATCTACGAACGCCAGAATGCATAAAATTGACCTAAACGTCTCCTTTTCCTATTCTGAGTCGATTCTGCATGCTTTAAGTGTGTTTGGTGGCTCAGAACCATCAAAAAACGTTGAAATATAGTTCAAATTCAATAAAAATCGACAAAAATACAGTTTCTAGCTAAAATTTGATGGTTTCGTTGCACTTTCCGAGCCCGTAGGGTATCTGATTGGCTTAAAATTACAAGAAAACACTTCAAAAGTGACGTTTCTGAAGAATTTTAACAGTTTTCTTGTATCTACGAACGCCAGAATGCATAAAATTGACCTAAACGACTCCTTTTCCTATTCTGAGTCGATTCTGCATGCTTTAAGTGTGTTTGGTGGCTCAGAACCATCAAAAAACGTTGAAATATAGTTCAAATTCAATAAAAATCGACAAAAATACAGTTTCTAGCTAAAATTTGATGGTTTCGTTGCACTTTCCGAGCCCGTAGGGTTTCTGATTGGCTTAAAAGTACAAGAAAACACTTCAAAAGTGACGTTTCTGAAGAATTTTAACAGTTTTCTTGTATCTACGAACGCCAGAATGCATAAAATTGACCTAAACGTCTCCTTTTCCTATTCTGAGTCGATTCTGCATGCTTTAAGTGTGTTTGGTGGCTCAGAACCATCAAAAAACGTTGAAATATAGTTCAAATTCAATAAAAATCGACAAAAATACAGTTTCTAGCTAAAATTTGATGGTTTCGTTGCACTTTCCGAGCCCGTAGGGTATCTGATTGGCTTAAAAGTACAAGAAAACACTTCAAAAGTGACGTTTCTGAAGAATTTTAACAGTTTTCTTGTATCTACGAACGCCAGAATGCATAAAATTGACCTAAACGTCTCCTTTTCCTATTCTGAGTCGATTCTGCATGCTTTAAGTGTGTTTGGTGGCTCAGAACCATAAAAAAACGTTGAAATATAGTTCAAATTCAATAAAAATCGACAAAAATACAGTTTCTAGCTAAAATTTGATGGTTTCGTTGCACTTTCCGAGCCCGTAGGGTATCTGATTGGCTTAAAAGTACAAGAAAACACTTCAAAAGTGACGTTTCTGAAGAATTTTAACAGTTTTCTTGTATCTACGAACGCCAGAATGCATAAAATTGACCTAAACGTCTCATTTTCCTATTCTGAGTCGATTCTGCATGCTTTAAGTGTGTTTGGTGGCTCAGAACCATCAAAAAACGTTGAAATATAGTTCAAATTCAATAAAAATCGACAAAAATACAGTTTCTAGCTAAAATTTGATGGTTTCGTTGCACTTTCCGAGCCCGTAGGGTATCTGATTGGCTTAAAAGTACAAGAAAACACTTCAAAAGTGACGTTTCTGAAGAATTTTAACAGTTTTCTTGTATCTACGAACGCCAGAATGCATAAAATTGACCTAAACGTCTCCTTTTCCTATTCTGAGTCGATTCTGCATGCTTTAAGTGTGTTTGGTGGCTCAGAACCATCAAAAAACGTTGAAATATACTTCAAATTCAATAAAAATCGACAAAAATACAGTTTCTAGCTAAAATTTGATGGTTTCGTTGCACTTTCCGAGCCCGTAGGGTATCTGATTGGCTTAAAAGTACAAGAAAACACTTCAAAAGTGACGTTTCTGAAGAATTTTAACAGTTTTCTTGTATCTACGAACGCCAGAATGCATAAAATTGACCTAAACGTCTCCTTTTCCTATTCTGAGTCGATTCTGCATGCTTTAAGTGTGTTTGGTGGCTCAGAACCATCAAAAAACGTTGAAATATAGTTCAAATTCAATAAAAATCGACAAAAATACAGTTTCTAGCTAAAATTTGATGGTTTCGTTGCACTTTCCGAGCCCGTAGGGTATCTGATTGGCTTAAAAGTACAAGAAAACACTTCAAAAGTGACGTTTCTGAAGAATTTTAACAGTTTTCTTGTATCTACGAACGCCAGAATGCATAAAATTGACCTAAACGTCTCCTTTTCCTATTCTGAGTCGATTCTGCATGCTTTAAGTGTGTTTGGTGGCTCAGAACCATCAAAAAACGTTGAAATATAGTTCAAATTCAATAAAAATCGACAAAAATACAGTTTCTAGCTAAAATTTGATGGTTTCGTTGCACTTTCCGAGCCCGTAGGGTATCTGATTGGCTTAAAAGTACAAGAAAACACTTCAAAAGTGACGTTTCTGAAGAATTTTAACAGTTTTCTTGTATCTACGAACGCCAGAATGCATAAAATTGACCTAAACGTCTCCTTTTCCTATTCTGAGTCGATTCTGCATGCTTTAAGTGTGTTTGGTGGCTCAGAACCATCAAAAAACGTTGAAATATAGTTCAAATTCAATAAAAATCGACAAAAATACAGTTTCTAGCTAAAATTTGATGGTTTCGTTGCACTTTCCGAGCCCGTAGGGTATCTGATTGGCTTAAAAGTACAAGAAAACACTTCAAAAGTGACGTTTCTGAAGAATTTTAACAGTTTTCTTGTATCTACGAACGCCAGAATGCATAAAATTGACCTAAACGTCTCCTTTTCCTATTCTGAGTCGATTCTGCATGCTTTAAGTGTGTTTGGTGGCTCAGAACCATCAAAAAACGTTGAAATATAGTTCAAATTCAATAAAAATCGACAAAAATACAGTTTCTAGCTAAAATTTGATGGTTTCGTTGCACTTTCCGAGCCCGTTGGGTATCTGATTGGCTTAAAAGTACAAGAAAACACTTCAAAAGTGACGTTTCTGAAGAATTTTAACAGTTTTCTTGTATCTACGAACGCCAGAATGCATAAAATTGACCTAAACGTCTCCTTTTCCTATTCTGAGTCGATTCTGCATGCTTTAAGTGTGTTTGGTGGCTCAGAACCATCAAAAAACGTTGAAATATAGTTCAAATTCAATAAAAATCGACAAAAATACAGTTTCTAGCTAAAATTTGATGGTTTCGTTGCACTTTCCGAGCCCGTAGGGTATCTGATTGGCTTAAAAGTACAAGAAAACACTTCAAAAGTGACGTTTCTGAAGAATTTTAACAGTTTTCTTGTATCTACGAACGCCAGAATGCATAAAATTGACCTAAACGTCTCCTTTTCCTATTCTGAGTCGATTCTGCATGCTTTAAGTGTGTTTGGTGGCTCAGAACCATCAAAAAACGTTGAAATATAGTTCAAATTCAATAAAAATCGACAAAAATACAGTTTCTAGCTAAAATTTGATGGTTTCGTTACACTTTCCGAGCCCGTTGGGTATCTGATTGGCTTAAAAGTACAAGAAAACACTTCAAAAGTGACGTTTCTGAAGAATTTTAACAGTTTTCTTGTATCTACGAACGGCAGAATGCATAAAATTGACCTAAACGTCTCCTTTTCCTATTCTGAGTCGATTCTGCATGCTTTAAGTGTGTTTGGTGGCTCAGAACCATCAAAAAACGTTGAAATATAGTTCAAATTCAATAAAAATCGACAAAAATACAGTTTCTAGCTAAAATTTGATGGTTTCGTTGCACTTTCCGAGCCCGTAGGGTATCTGATTGGCTTAAAAGTACAAGAAAACACTTCAAAAGTGACGTTTCTGAAGAATTTTAACAGTTTTCTTGTATCTACGAACGCCAGAATGCATAAAATTGACCTAAACGTCTCCTTTTCCTATTCTGAGTCGATTCTGCATGCTTTAAGTGTGTTTGGTGGCTCAGAACCATCAAAAAACGTTGAAATATAGTTCAAATTCAATAAAAATCGACAAAAATACAGTTTCTAGCTAAAATTTGATGGTTTCGTTGCACTTTCCGAGCCCGTTGGGTATCTGATTGGCTTAAAAGTACAAGAAAACACTTCAAAAGTGACGTTTCTGAAGAATTTTAACAGTTTTCTTGTATCTACGAACGCCAGAATGCATAAAATTGACCTAAACGTCTCCTTTTCCTATTCTGAGTCGATTCTGCATGCTTTAAGTGTGTTTGGTGGCTCAGAACCATCAAAAAACGTTGAAATATAGTTCAAATTCAATAAAAATCGACAAAAATACAGTTTCTAGCTAAAATTTGATGGTTTCGTTGCACTTTCCGAGCCCGTAGGGTATCTGATTGGCTTAAAAGTACAAGAAAACACTTCAAAAGTGACGTTTCTGAAGAATTTTAACAGTTTTCTTGTATCTACGAACGCCAGAATGCATAAAATTGACCTAAACGTCTCCTTTTCCTATTCTGAGTCGATTCTGCATGCTTTAAGTGTGTTTGGTGGCTCAGAACCATCAAAAAACGTTGAAATATAGTTCAAATTCAATAAAAATCGACAAAAATACAGTTTCTAGCTAAAATTTGATGGTTTCGTTGCACTTTCCGAGCCCGTTGGGTATCTGATTGGCTTAAAAGTACAAGAAAACACTTCAAAAGTGACGTTTCTGAAGAATTTTAACAGTTTTCTTGTATCTACGAACGGCAGAATGCATAAAATTGACCTAAACGTCTCCTTTTCCTATTCTGAGTCGATTCTGCATGCTTTAAGTGTGTTTGGTGGCTCAGAACCATCAAAAAACGTTGAAATATAGTTCAAATTCAATAAAAATCGACAAAAATACAGTTTCTAGCTAAAATTTGATGGTTTCGTTGCACTTTCCGAGCCCGTAGGGTATCTGATTGGCTTAAAAGTACAAGAAAACACTTCAAAAGTGACGTTTCTGAAGAATTTTAACAGTTTTCTTGTATCTACGAACGCCAGAATGCATAAAATTGACCTAAACGTCTCCTTTTCCTATTCTGAGTCGATTCTGCATTCTTTAAGTGTGTTTGGTGGCTCAGAACCATCAAAAAACGTTGAAATATAGTTCAAATTTAATAAAAATCGACAAAAATACAGTTTCTAGCTAAAATTTGATGGTTTCGTTGCACTTTCCGAGCCCGTGGCTTAAAAGTACAAGAAAACACTTCAAAAGTGACGTTTCTGAAGAATTTTAACAGTTTTCTTGTATCTACGAACGCCAGAATGCATAAAATTGACCTAAACGTCTCCTTTTCCTATTCTGAGTCGATTCTGCATGCTTTAAGTGTGTTTGGTGGCTCAGAACCATCAAAAAACGTTGAAATATAGTTCAAATTCAATAAAAATCGATAAAAATACAGTTTCTAGCTAAAATTTGATGGTTTCGTTGCACTTTCCGAGCCCGTAGGGTATCTGATTGGCTTAAAAGTACAAGAAAACACTTCAAAAGTGACGTTTCTGAAGAATTTTAACAGTTTTCTTGTATCTACGAACGCCAGAATGCATAAAATTGACCTAAACGTCTCCTTTTCCTATTCTGAGTCGATTCTGCATGCTTTAAGTGTGTTTGGTGGCTCAGAACCATCAAAAAACTTTGAAATATAGTTCAAATTCAATAAAAATCGACAAAAATACAGCTTCTAGCTAAAATTTGATGGTTTCGTTGCACTTTCCGAGCCCGTAGGGTATCTGATTGGCTTAAAAGTACAAGAAAACACTTCAAAAGTGACGTTTCTGAAGAATTTTAACAGTTTTCTTGTATCTACGAACGCCAGAATGCATAAAATTGACCTAAACGTCTCCTTTTCCTATTCTGAGTCGATTCTGCATGCTTTAAGTGTGTTTGGTGGCTCAGAACCATCAAAAAACGTTGAAATATAGTTCAATTTCAATAAAAATCGACAAAAATACAGTTTCTAGCTAAAATTTGATGGTTTCGTTGCACTTTCCGAGCCCGTAGGGTATCTGATTGGCTTAAAAGTACAAGAAAGCTCAGAACCATCAAAAAACGTTGAAATATAGTTCAAATTCAATAAAAATCGACAAAAATACAGTTTCTAGCTAAAATTTGATGGTTTCGTTGCACTTTCCGAGCCCGTAGGGTATCTGATTGGCTTAAAAGTACAAGAAAACACTTCAAAAGTGACGTTTCTGAAGAATTTTAACAGTTTTCTTGTATCTACGAACGCCAGAATGCATAAAATTGACCTAAACGTCTCCTTTTCCTATTCTGAGTCGATTCTGCATGCTTTAAGTGTGTTTGGTGGCTCAGAACCATCAAAAAACGTTGAAATATAGTTCAAATTCAATAAAAATCGACAAAAATACAGTTTCTAGCTAAAATTTGATGGTTTCGTTGCACTTTCCGAGCCCGTAGGGTATCTGATTGGCTTAAAAGTACAAGAAAACACTTCAAAAGTGACGTTTCTGAAGAATTTTAACAGTTTTCTTGTATCTACGAACGCCAGAATGCATAAAATTGACCTAAACGTCTCCTTTTCCTATTCTGAGTCGATTCTGCATGCTTTAAGTGTGTTTGGTGGCTCAGAACCATCAAAAAACGTTGAAATATAGTTCAAATTCAATAAAAATCGACAAAAATACAGTTTCTAGCTAAAATTTGATGGTTTCGTTGCACTTTCCGAGCCCGTAGGGTATCTGATTGGCTTAAAAGTACAAGAAAACACTTCAAAAGTGACGTTTCTGAAGAATTTTAACAGTTTTCTTGTATCTACGAACGCCAGAATGCATAAAATTGACCTAAACGTCTCCTTTTCCTATTCTGAGTCGATTCTGCATGCTTTAAGTGTGTTTGGTGGCTCAGAACCATCAAAAAACGTTGAAATATAGTTCAAATTCAATAAAAATCGACAAAAATACAGTTTCTAGCTAAAATTTGATGGTTTCGTTGCACTTTCCGAGCCCGTTGGGTATCTGATCGGCTTAAAAGTACAAGAAAACACTTCAAAAGTGACGTTTCTGAAGAATTTTAACAGTTTTCTTGTATCTACGAACGCCAGAATGCATAAAATTGACCTAAACGTCTCCTTTTCCTATTCTGAGTCGATTCTGCATGCTTTAAGTGTGTTTGGTGGCTCAGAACCATCAAAAAACGTTGAAATATAGTTCAAATTCAATAAAAATCGACAAAAATACAGTTTCTAGCTAAAATTTGATGGTTTCGTTGCACTTTCCGAGCCCGTAGGGTATCTGATTGGCTTAAAAGTACAAGAAAACACTTCAAAAGTGACGTTTCTGAAGAATTTTAACAGTTTTCTGGTATCTACGAACGCCAGAATGCATAAAATTGACCTAAACGTCTCCTTTTCCTATTCTGAGTCGATTCTGCATGCTTTAAGTGTGTTTGGTGGCTCAGAACCATCAAAAAACGTTGAAATATAGTTCAAATTCAATAAAAATCGACAAAAATACAGTTTCTAGCTAAAATTTGATGGTTTCGTTGCACTTTCCGAGCCCGTTGGGTATCTGATTGGCTTAAAAGTACAAGAAAACACTTCAAAAGTGACGTTTCTGAAGAATTTTAACAGTTTTCTTGTATCTACGAACGCCAGAATGCATAAAATTGACCTAAACGTCTCCTTTTCCTATTCTGAGTCGATTCTGCATGCTTTAAGTGTGTTTGGTGGCTCAGAACCATCAAAAAACGTTGAAATATAGTTCAAATTCAATAAAAATCGACAAAAATACAGTTTCTAGCTAAAATTTGATGGTTTCGTTGCACTTTCCGAGCCCGTAGGGTATCTGATTGGCTTAAAAGTACAAGAAAACACTTCAAAAGTGACGTTTCTGAAGAATTTTAACAGTTTTCTTGTATCTACGAACGCCAGAATGCATAAAATTGACCTAAACGTCTCCTTTTCCTATTCTGAGTCGATTCTGCATGCTTTAAGTGTGTTTGGTGCCTCAGAACCATCAAAAAACGTTGAAATATAGTTCAAATTCAATAAAAATCGACAAAAATACAGTTTCTAGCTAAAATTTGATGGTTTCGTTGCACTTTCCGGGCCCGTAGGGTATCTGATTGGCTTAAAAGTACAAGAAAATACTTCAAAAGTGACGTTTCTGAAGAATTTTAACAGTTTTCTTGTATCTACGAACGCCAGAATGCATAAAATTGACCTAAACGTCTCCTCTTCCTATTCTGAGTCGATTCTGCATGCTTTAAGTGTGTTTGGTGGCTCAGAACCATCGAAAAACGTTGAAATATAGTTCAAATTCAATAAAAATCGACAAAAATACAGCCTCTAGCTAAAATTTGATGGTTTCGTTGCACTTTCCGAGCCCGTAGGGTATCTGATTGGCTTAAAAGTACAAGAAAACACTTCAAAAGTGACGTTTCTGAAGAATTTTAACAGTTTTCTTGTATCTACGAACGCCAGAATGCATAAAATTGACCTAAACGTCTCCTTTTCCTATTCTGAGTCGATTCTGCATGCTTTAAGTGTGTTTGGTGGCTCAGAACCATCAAAAAACGTTGAAATGTAGTTCAAATTCAATAAAAATCGACAAAAATACAGTTTCTAGCTAAAATTTGATGGTTTCGTTGCACTTTCCGAGCCCGTTGGGTATCTGGTTGGCTTAAAAGTACAAGAAAACACTTCAAAAGTGACGTTTCTGAAGAATTTTAACAGTTTTCTTGTATCTACGAACGCCAGAATGCATAAAATTGACCTAAACGTCTCCTTTTCCTATTCTGAGTCGATTCTGCATGCTTTAAGTGTGTTTGGTGGCTCAGAACCATCAAAAAACGTTGAAATATAGTTCAAATTCAATAAAAATCGACAAAAATACAGTTTCTAGCTAAAATTTGATGGTTTCGTTGCACTTTCCGAGCCCGTAGGGTATCTGATTGGCTTAAAAGTACAAGAAAACACTTCAAAAGTGACGTTTCTGAAGAATTTTAACAGTTTTCTAGTATCTACGAACGCCAGAATGCATAAAATTGACCTAAACGTCTCCTTTTCCTATTCTGAGTCGATTCTGCATGCTTTAAGTGTGTTTGGTGGCTCAGAACCATCAAAAAACGTTGAAATATAGTTCAAATTCAATAAAAATCGACAAAAATACAGTTTCTAGCTAAAATTTGATGGTTTCGTTGCACTTTCCGAGCCCGTAGGGTATCTGATCGGCTTAAAAGTACAAGAAAACACTTCAAAAGTGACGTTTCTGAAGAATTTTAACAGTTTTCTTGTATCTACGAACGCCAGAATGCATAAAATTGACCTAAACGTCTCCTTTTCCTATTCTGAGTCGATTCTGCACGCTTTAAGTGTGTTTGGTGGCTCAGAACCATCAAAAAACGTTGAAATATAGTTCAAATTCAATAAAAATCGACAAAAATACAGTTTCTAGCTAAAATTTGATGGTTTCGTTGCACTTTCCGAGCCCGTAGGGTATCTGATTGGCTTAAAAGTACAAGAAAACACTTCAAAAGTGACGTTTCTGAAGAATTTTAACAGTTTTCTTGTATCTACGAACGCCAGAATGCATAAAATTGACCTAAACGTCTCCTTTTCCTATTCTGAGTCGATTCTGCATGCTTTAAGTGTGTTTGGTGGCTCAGAACCATCAAAAAACGTTGAAATATAGTTCAAATTCAATAAAAATCGACAAAAATACAGTTTCTAGCTAAAATTTGATGGTTTCGTTGCACTTTCCGAGCCCGTCGGGTATCTGATTGGCTTAAAAGTACAAGAAAACACTTCAAAAGTGACGTTTCTGAAGAATTTTAACAATTTTCTTGTATCTACGAACGCCAGAATGCATAAAATTGACCTAAACGTCTCCTTTTCCTATTCTGAGTCGATTCTGCATGCTTTAAGTGTGTTTGGTGGCTCAGAACCATCAAAAAACGTTGAAATATAGTTCAAATTCAATAAAAATCGACAAAAATACAGTTTCTAGCTAAAATTTGATGGTTTCGTTGCACTTTCCGAGCCCGTAGGGTATCTGATTGGCTTAAAAGTACAAGAAAACACTTCAAAAGTGACGTTTCTGAAGAATTTTAACAGTTTTCTTGTATCTACGAACGCCAGAATGCATAAAATTGACCTAAACGTCTCCTTTTCCTATTCTGAGTCGATTCTGCATGCTTTAAGTGTGTTTGGTGGCTCAGAACCATCAAAAAACGTTGAAATATAGTTCAAATTCAATAAAAATCGACAAAAATACAGTTTCTAGCTAAAATTTGATGGTTTCGTTGCACTTTCCGAGCCCGTAGGGTATCTGATTGGCTTAAAAGTACAAGAAAACACTTCAAAAGTGACGTTTCTGAAGAATTTTAACAGTTTTCTTGTATCTACGAACGCCAGAATGCATAAAATTGACCTAAACGTCTCCTTTTCCTATTCTGAGTCGATTCTGCATGCTTTAAGTGTGTTTAGTGGCTCAGAACCATCAAAAAACGTTGAAATATAGTTCAAATTCAATAAAAATCGACAAAAATACAGTTTCTAGCTAAAATTTGATGGTTTCGTTGCACTTTCCGAGCCCGTAGGGTATCTGATTGGCTTAAAAGTACAAGAAAACACTTCAAAAGTGACGTTTCTGAAGAATTTTAACAGTTTTCTTGTATCTACGAACGCCAGAATGCATAAAATTGACCTAAACGTCTCCTTTTCCTATTCTGAGTCGATTCTGCATGCTTTAAGTGTGTTTGGAGGCTCAGAACCATCAAAAAACGTTGAAATATAGTTCAAATTCAATAAAAATCGACAAAAATACAGTTTCTAGCTAAAATTTGATGGTTTCGTTGCACTTTCCGAGCCCGTAGGTTATCTGATTGGCTTAAAAGTACAAGAAAACACTTCAAAAGTGACGTTTCTGAAGAATTTTAACAGTTTTCTTGTATCTACGAACGCCAGAATGCATAAAATTAACCTAAACGTCTCCTTTTCCTATTCTGAGTCGATTCTGCATGCTTTAAGTGTGTTTGGTGGCTCAGAACCATCAAAAAACGTTGAAATGTAGTTCAAATTCAATAAAAATCGACAAAAATACAGTTTCTAGCTAAAATTTGATGGTTTCGTTGCACTTTCCGAGCCCGTAGGGTATCTGATTGGCTTAAAAGTACAAGAAAACACTTCAAAAGTGACGTTTCTGAAGAATTTTAACAGTTTTCTTGTATCTACGAACGCCAGAATGCATAAAATTGACCTAAACGTCTCCTTTTCCTATTCTGAGTCGATTCTGCATGCTTTAAGTGTGTTTGGTGGCTCAGAACCATCAAAAAACGTTGAAATATAGTTCAAATTCAATAAAAATCGACAAAGATACAGTTTCTAGCTAAAATTTGATGGTTTCGTTGCACTTTCCGAGCCCGTAGGGTATCTGATTGGCTTAAAAGTACAAGAAAACACTTCAAAAGTGACGTTTCTGAAGAATTTTAACAGTTTTCTTGTATCTACGAACGCCAGAATGCATAAAATTGACCTAAACGTCTCCTTTTCCTATTCTGAGTCGATTCTGCATGCTTTAAGTGTGTTTGGTGGCTCAGAACCATCAAAAAACGTTGAAATATAGTTGAAATTCAATAAAAATCGACCAAAATACAGTTTCTAGCTAAAATTTGATGGTTTCGTTGCACTTTCCGAGCCCGTAGGGTATCTGATTGGCTTAAAAGTACAAGAAAACACTTCAAAAGTGACGTTTCTGAAGAATTTTAACAGTTTTCTTGTATCTACGAACGCCAGAATGCATAAAATTGACCTAAACGTCTCCTTTTCCTATTCTGAGTCGATTCTGCATGCTTTAAGTGTGTTTGGTGGCTCAGAACCATCAAAAAACGTTGAAATATAGTTCAAATTCAATAAAAATCGACAAAAATACAGTTTCTAGCTAAAATTTGATGGTTTCGTTGCACTTTCCGAGCCCGTAGGGTATCTGATTGGCTTAAAAGTACAAGAAAACACTTCAAAAGTGACGTTTCTGAAGAATTTTAACAGTTTTCTTGTATCTACGAACGCCAGAATGCATAAAATTGACCTAAACATCTCCTTTTCCTATTCTGAGTCGATTCTGCATGCTTTAAGTGTGTTTGGTGGCTCAGAACCATCAAAAAACGTTGAAATATAGTTCAAATTCAATAAAAATCGACAAAAATACAGTTTCTAGCTAAAATTTGATGGTTTCGTTGCACTTTCCGAGCCCGTAGGGTATCTGATTGGCTTAAAAGTACAAGAAAACACTTCAAAAGTGACATTTCTGAAGAATTTTAACAGTTTTCTTGTATCTACGAACGCCAGAATGCATAAAATTGACCTAAGCGTCTCCTTTTCCTATTCTGAGTCGATTCTGCATGCTTTAAGTGTGTTTGGTGGCTCAGAACCATCAAAAAACGTTGAAATATAGTTCAAATTCAATAAAAATCGACAAAAATACAGATTCTAGCTAAAATTTGATGGTTTCGTTGCACTTTCCGAGCCCGTAGGGTATCTGATTGGCTTAAAAGTACAAGAAAACACTTCAAAAGTGACGTTTCTGAAGAATTTTAACAGTTTTCTTGTATCTACGAACTCCAGAATGCATAAAATTGACCTAAACGTCTCCTTTTCCTATTCTGAGTCGATTCTGCATGCTTTAAGTGTGTTTGGTGGCTCAGAACCATCAAAAAACGTTGAAATATAGTTCAAATTCAAAAAAAATCGACAAAAATACAGTTTCTAGCTAAAATTTGATGGTTTCGTTGCACTTTCCGAGCCCGTAGGGTACCTGATTGGCTTAAAAGTACAAGAAAACACTTCAAAAGGGACGTTTCTGAAGAATTTTAACAGTTTTCTTGTATCTACGAACGCCAGAATGCATAAAATTGACCTAAACGTCTCCTTTTCCTATTCTGAGTCGATTCTGCATGCTTTAAGTGTGTTTGGTGGCTCAGAACCATCAAAAAACATTGAAATATAGTTCAAATTCAATAAAAATCGACAAAAATACAGTTTCTAGCTAAAATTTGATGGTTTCGTTGCACTTTCCGAGCCCGTAGGGTATCTGATTGGCTTAAAAGTACAAGAAAACACTTCAAAAGTGACGTTTCTGAAGAATTTTAACAGTTTTCTTGTATCTACGAACGCCAGAATGCATAAAATTGACCTAAACGTCTCCTTTTCCTATTCTGAGTCGATTCTGCATGCTTTAAGTGTGTTTGGTGGCTCAGAACCATCAAAAAACGTTGAAATATAGTTCAAATTCAATAAAAATCGACAAAAATACAGTTTCTAGCTAAAATTTGATGGTTTCGTTGCACTTTCCGAGCCCGTAGGGTATCTGATTGGCTTAAAAGTACAAGAAAACACTTCAAAAGTGACGTTTCTGAAGAATTTTAACAGTTTTCTTGTATCTACGAACGCCAGAATGCATAAAATTGACCTAAACGTCTCCTTTTCCTATTCTGAGTCGATTCTGCATGCTTTAAGTGTGTTTGGTGGCTCAGAACCATCAAAAAACGTTGAAATATAGTTCAAATTCAATAAAAATCGACAAAAATACAGTTTCTAGCTAAAATTTGATGGTTTCGTTGCACTTTCCGAGCCCGTAGGGTATCTGATTGGCTTAAAAGTACAAGAAAACACTTCAAAAGTGACGTTTCTGAAGAATTTTAACAGTTTTCTTGTATCTACGAACGCCAGAATGCATAAAATTGACCTAAACGTCTCCTTTTCCTATTCTGAGTCGATTCTGCATGCTTTAAGTGTGTTTGGTGGCTCAGAACCATCAAAAAACGTTGAAATATAGTTCAAATTCAATAAAAATCGACAAAAATACAGTTTCTAGCTAAAATTTGATGGTTTCGTTGCACTTTCCGAGCCCGTAGGGTATCTGATTGGCTTAAAAGTACAAGAAAACACTTCAAAAGTGACGTTTCTGAAGAATTTTAACAGTTTTCTTGTATCTACGAACGCCAGAATGCATAAAATTGACCTAAACGTCTCCTTTTCCTATTCTGAGTCGATTCTGCATGCTTTAAGTGTGTTTGGTGGCTCAGAACCATCAAAAAACGTTGAAATATAGTTCAAATTCAATAAAAATCGACAAAAATACAGTTTCTAGCTAAAATTTGATGGTTTCGTTGCACTTTCCGAGCCCGTAGGGTATCTGATTGGCTTAAAAGTACAAGAAAACACTTCAAAAGTGACGTTTCTGAAGAATTTTAACAGTTTTCTTGTATCTACGAACGCCAGAATGCATAAAATTGACCTAAACGTCTCCTTTTCCTATTCTGAGTCGATTCTGCATGCTTTAAGTGTGTTTGGTGGCTCAGAACCATCAAAAAACGTTGAAATATAGTTCAAATTCAATAAAAATCGACAAAAATACAGTTTCTAGCTAAAATTTGATGGTTTCGTTGCACTTTCCGAGCCCGTAGGGTATCTGATTGGCTTAAAAGTACAAGAAAACACTTCAAAAGTGACGTTTCTGAAGAATTTTAACAGTTTTCTTGTATCTACGAACGCCAGAATGCATAAAATTGACCTAAACGTCTCCTTTTCCTATTCTGAGTCGATTCTGCATGCTTTAAGTGTGTTTGGTGGCTCAGAACCATCAAAAAACTTTGAAATATAGTTCAAATTCAATAAAAATCGACAAAAATACAGTTTCTAGCTAAAATTTGATGGTTTCGTTGCACTTTCCGAGCCCGTAGGGTATCTGATTGGCTTAAAAGTACAAGAAAACACTTCAAAAGTGACGTTTCTGAAGAATTTTAACAGTTTTCTTGTATCTACGAACGCCAGAATGCATAAAATTGACCTAAACGTCTCCTTTTCCTATTCTGAGTCGATTCTGCATGCTTTAAGTGTGTTTGGTGGCTCAGAACCATCAAAAAACGTTGAAATATAGTTCAAATTCAATAAAAATCGACAAAAATACAGTTTCTAGCTAAAATTTGATGGTTTCGTTGCACTTTCCGAGCCCGTAGGGTATCTGATTGGCTTAAAATTACAAGAAAACACTTCAAAAGTGACGTTTCTGAAGAATTCTAACAGTTTTCTTGTATCTACGAACGCCAGAATGCATAAAATTGACCTAAACTTCTCCTTTTCCTATTCTGTGTCGATTCTGCATGCTTTAAGTGTGTTTGGTGGCTCAGAACCATCAAAAAACGTTGAAATATAGTTCAAATTCAATAAAAATCGACAAAAATACAGTTTCTAGCTAAAATTTGATGGTTTCGTTGCACTTTCCGAGCCCGTAGGGTATCTGATTGGCTTAAAAGTACAAGAAAACACTTCAAAAGTGACGTTTCTGAAGAATTTTAACAGTTTTCTTGTATCTACGAACGCCAGAATGCATAAAATTGACCTAAACGTCTCCTTTTCCTATTCTGAGTCGATTCTGCATGCTTTAAGTGTGTTTGGTGGCTCAGAACCATCAAAAAACGTTGAAATATAGTTCAAATTCAATAAAAATCGACAAAAATACAGTTTCTAGCTAAAATTTGATGGTTTCGTTGCACTTTCCGAGCCCGTAGGGTATCTGATTGGCTTAAAAGTACAAGAAAACACTTCAAAAGTGACGTTTCTGAAGAATTTTAACAGTTTTCTTGTATCTACGAACGCCAGAATGCATAAAATTGACCTAAACGTCTCCTTTTCCTATTCTGAGTCGATTCTGCATGCTTTAAGTGTGTTTGGTGGCTCAGAACCATCAAAAAACGTTGAAATATAGTTCAAATTCAATAAAAATCGACAAAAATACAGTTTCTAGCTAAAATTTGATGGTTTCGTTGCACTTTCCGAGCCCGTAGGGTATCTGATTGGCTTAAAAGTACAAGAAAACACTTCAAAAGTGACGTTTCTGAAGAATTTTAACAGTTTTCTTGTATCTACGAACGCCAGAATGCATAAAATTGACCTAAACGTCTCCTTTTCCTATTCTGAGTCGATTCTGCATGCTTTAAGTGTGTTTGGTGGCTCAGAACCATCAAAAAACGTTGAAATATAGTTCAAATTCAATAAAAATCGACAAAAATACAGTTTCTAGCTAAAATTTGATGGTTTCGTTGCACTTTCCGAGCCCGTAGGGTATCTGATTGGCTTAAAAGTACAAGAAAACACTTCAAAAGTGACGTTTCTGAAGAATTTTAACAGTTTTCTTGTATCTACGAACGCCAGAATGCATAAAATTGACCTAAACGTCTCTTTTTCCTATTCTGAGTCGATTCTGCATGCTTTAAGTGTGTTTGGTGGCTCAGAACCATCAAAAAACGTTGAAATATAGTTCAAATTCAATAAAAATCGACAAAAATACAGTTTCTAGCTAAAATTTGATGGTTTCGTTGCACTTTCCGAGCCCGTAGGGTATCTGATTGGCTTAAAAGTACAAGAAAACACTTCAAAAGTGACGTTTCTGAAGAATTTTAACAGTTTTCTTGTATCTACGAACGCCAGAATGCATAAAATTGACCTAAACGTCTCCTTTTCCTATTCTGAGTCGATTCTGCATGCTTTAAGTGTGTTTGGTGGCTCAGAACCATCAAAAAACGTTGAAATATAGTTCAAATTCAATAAAAATCGACAAAAATACAGTTTCTAGCTAAAATTTGATGGTTTCGTTGCACTTTCCGAGCCCGTAGGGTATCTGATTGGCTTAAAAGTACAAGAAAACACTTCAAAAGTGACGTTTCTGAAGAATTTTAACAGTTTTCTTGTATCTACGACCGCCAGAATGCATAAAATTGACCTAAACGTCTCCTTTTCCTATTCTGAGTCGATTCTGCATGCTTTAAGTGTGTTTGGTGGCTCAGAACCATCAAAAAACGTTGAAATATAGTTCAAATTCAATAAAAATCGACAAAAATACAGTTTCTAGCTAAAATTTGATGGTTTCGTTGCACTTTCCGAGCCCGTAGGGTATCTGATTGGCTTAAAAGTACAAGAAAACACTTCAAAAGTGACGTTTCTGAAGAATTTTAACAGTTTTCTTGTATCTACGAACGCCAGAATGCATAAAATTGACCTAAACGTCTCCTTTTCCTATTCTGAGTCGATTCTGCATGCTTTAAGTGTGTTTGGTGGCTCAGAACCATCAAAAAACGTTGAAATATAGTTCAAATTCAATAAAAATCGACAAAAATACAGTTTCTAGCTAAAATTTGATGGTTTCGTTGCACTTTCCGAGCCCGTAGGGTATCTGATTGGCTTAAAAGTACAAGAAAACACTTCAAAAGTGACGTTTCTGAAGAATTTTAACAGTTTTCTTGTATCTACGAACGCCAGAATGCATAAAATTGACCTAAACATCTCCTTTTCCTATTCTGAGTCGATTCTGCATGCTTTAAGTGTGTTTGGTGGCTCAGAACCATCAAAAAACGTTGAAATATAGTTCAAATTCAATAAAAATCGACAAAAATACAGTTTCTAGCTAAAATTTGATGGTTTCGTTGCACTTTCCGAGCCCGTAGATTATCTGATTGGCTTAAAAGTATAAGAAAACACTTCAAAAGTGACGTTTCTGAAGAATTTTAACAGTTTTCTTGTATCTACGAACGCCAGAATGCATAAAATTGACCTAAACGTCTCCTTTTCCTATTCTGAGTCGATTCTGCATGCTTTAAGTGTGTTTGGTGGCTCAGAACCATCAAAAAACGTTGAAATATAGTTCAAATTCAATAAAAATCGACAAAAATACAGTTTCTAGCTAAAATTTGATGGTTTCGTTGCACTTTCCGAGCCCGTAGGGTATCTGATTGGCTTAAAAGTACAAGAAAACACTTCAAAAGTGACGTTTCTGAAGAATTTTAACAGTTTTCTTGTATCTACGAACGCCAGAATGCATAAAATTGACCTAAACGTCTCCTTTTCCTATTCTGAGTCGATTCTGCATGCTTTAAGTGTGTTTGGTGGCTCAGAACCATCAAAAAACTTTGAAATATAGTTCAAATTCAATAAAAATCGACAAAAATACAGTTTCTAGCTAAAATTTGATGGTTTCGTTGCACTTTCCGAGCCCGTAGGGTATCTGATTGGCTTAAAAGTACAAGAAAACACTTCAAAAGTGACGTTTCTGAAGAATTTTAACAGTTTTCTTGTATCTACGAACGCCAGAATGCATAAAATTGACCTAAACGTCTCCTTTTCCTATTCTGAGTCGATTCTGCATGCTTTAAGTGTGTTTGGTGGCTCAGAACCATCAAAAAACGTTGAAATATAGTTCAAATTCAATAAAAATCGACAAAAATACAGTTTCTAGCTAAAATTTGATGGTTTCGTTGCACTTTCCGAGCCCGTTGGGTATCTGATTGGCTTAAAAGTACAAGAAAACACTTCAAAAGTGACGTTTCTGAAGAATTTTAACAGTTTTCTTGTATCTACGAACGCCAGAATGCATAAAATTGACCTAAACGTCTCCTTTTCCTATTCTGAGTCGATTCTGCATGCTTTAAGTGTGTTTGGTGGCTCAGAACCATCAAAAAACGTTGAAATATAGTTCAAATTCAATAAAAATCGACAAAAATACAGTTTCTAGCTAAAATTTGATGGTTTCGTTGCACTTTCCGAGCCCGTAGGGTATCTGATTGGCTTAAAAGTACAAGAAAACACTTCAAAAGTGACGTTTCTGAAGAATTTTAACAGTTTTCTTGTATCTACGAACGCCAGAATGCATAAAATTGACCTAAACGTCTCCTTTTCCTATTCTGAGTCGATTCTCCATGCTTTAAGTGTGTTTGGTGGCTCAGAACCATCAAAAAACGTTGAAATATAGTTCAAATTCAATAAAAATCGACAAAAATACAGTTTCTAGCTAAAATTTGATGGTTTCGTTGCACTTTCCGAGCCCGTAGGGTATCTGATTGGCTTAAAAGTACAAGAAAACACTTCAAAAGTGACGTTTCTGAAGAATTTTAACAGTTTTCTTGTATCTACGAACGCCAGAATGCATAAAATTGACCTAAACATCTCCTTTTCCTATTCTGAGTCGATTCTGCATGCTTTAAGTGTGTTTGGTGGCTCAGAACCATCAAAAAACGTTGAAATATAGTTCAAATTCAATAAAAATCGACAAAAATACAGTTTCTAGCTAAAATTTGATGGTTTCGTTGCACTTTCCGAGCCCGTAGGGTATCTGATTGGCTTAAAAGTATAAGAAAACACTTCAAAAGTGACGTTTCTGAAGAATTTTAACAGTTTTCTTGTATCTACGAACGCCAGAATGCATAAAATTGACCTAAACGTCTCCTTTTCCTATTCTGAGTCGATTCTGCATGCTTTAAGTGTGTTTGGTGGCTCAGAACCATCAAAAAACGTTGAAATATAGTTCAAATTCAATAAAAATCGACAAAAATACAGTTTCTAGCTAAAATTTGATGGTTTCGTTGCACTTTCCGAGCCCGTAGGGTATCTGATTGGCTTAAAAGTACAAGAAAACACTTCAAAAGTGACGTTTCTGAAGAATTTTAACAGTTTTCTTGTATCTACGAACGCCAGAATGCATAAAATTGACCTAAACGTCTCCTTTTCCTATTCTGAGTCGATTCTGCATGCTTTAAGTGTGTTTGGTGGCTCAGAACCATCAAAAAACGTTGAAATATAGTTCAAATTCAATAAAAATCGACAAAAATACAGTTTCTAGCTAAAATTTGATGGTTTCGTTGCACTTTCCGAGCCCGTAGGATATCTGATTGGCTTAAAAGTACAAGAAAACACTTCAAAAGTGACGTTTCTGAAGAATTTTAACAGTTTTCTTGTATCTACGAACGCCAGAATGCATAAAATTGACCTAAACGTCTCCTTTTCCTATTCTGAGTCGATTCTGCATGCTTTAAGTGTGTTTGGTGGCTCAGAACAATCAAAAAACGTTGAAATATAGTTCAAATTCAATAAAAATCGACAAAAATACAGTTTCTAGCTAAAATTTGATGGTTTCGTTGCACTTTCCGAGCCCGTAGGGTATCTGATTGGCTTAAAAGTACAAGAAAACACTTCAAAAGTGACGTTTCTGAAGAATTTTAACAGTTTTCTTGTATCTACGAACGCCAGAATGCATAAAATTGACCTAAACATCTCCTTTTCCTATTCTGAGTCGATTCTGCATGCTTTAAGTGTGATTGGTGGCTCAGAACCATCAAAAAACGTTGAAATATAGTTCAAATTCAATAAAAATCGACAAAAATACAGTTTCTAGCTAAAATTTGATGGTTTCGTTGCACTTTCCGAGCCCGTAGGGTATCTGATTGGCTTAAAAGTATAAGAAAACACTTCAAAAGTGACGTTTCTGAAGAATTTTAACAGTTTTCTTGTATCTACGAACGCCAGAATGCATAAAATTGACCTAAACGTCTCCTTTTCCTATTCTGAGTCGATTCTGCATGCTTTAAGTGTGTTTGGTGGCTCAGAACCATCAAAAAACGTTGAAATATAGTTCAAATTCAATAAAAATCGACAAAAATACAGTTTCTAGCTAAAATTTGATGGTTTCGTTGCACTTTCCGAGCCCGTAGGGTATCTGATTGGCTTAAAAGTACAAGAAAATACTTCAAAAGTGACGTTTCTGAAGAATTTTAACAGTTTTCTTTAATCTACGAACGCCAGAATGCATAAAATTGACCTAAACGTCTCCTTTTCCTATTCTGAGTCGATTCTGCATGCTTTAAGTGTGTTTGGTGGCTCAGAACCATCAAAAAACGTTGAAATATAGTTCAAATTCAATAAAAATCGACAAAAATACAGTTTCTAGCTAAAATTTGATGGTTTCGTTGCACTTTCCGAGCCCGTAGGGTATCTGATTGGCTTAAAAGTACAAGAAAACACTTCAAAAGTGACGTTTCTGAAGAATTTTAACAGTTTTCTTGTATCTACGAACGCCAGAATGCATAAAATTGACCTAAACGTCTCCTTTTCCTATTCTGAGTCGATTCTGCATGCTTTAAGTGTGTTTGGTGGCTCAGAACCATCAAAAAACGTTGAAATATAGTTCAAATTCAATAAAAATCGACAAAAATGCAGTTTCTAGCTAAAATTTGATGGTTTCGTTGCACTTTCCGAGCCCGTAGGGTATCTGATTGGCTTAAAAGTACAAGAAAACACTTCAAAAGTGACGTTTCTGAAGAATTTTAACAGTTTTCTTGTAACTACGAACGCCAGAATGCATAAAATTGACCTAAACGTCTCCTTTTCCTATTCTGAGTCGATTCTGCATGCTTTAAGTGTGTTTGGTGGCTCAGAACCATCAAAAAACGTTGAAATATAGTTCAAATTCAATAAAAATCGACAAAAATACAGTTTCTAGCTAAAATTTGATGGTTTCGTTGCACTTTCCGAGCCCGTAGGGCATCTGATTGGCTTAAAGGTACAAGAAAACACTTCAAAAGTGACGTTTCTGAAGAATTTTAACAGTTTTCTTGTATCTACGAACGCCAGAATGCATACAATTGACCTAAACATCTCCTTTTCCTATTCTGAGTCGATTCTGCATGCTTTAAGTGTGTTTGGTGGCTCAGAACCATCAAAAAACGTTGAAATATAGTTCAAATTCAATAAAAATCGACAAAAATACAGTTTCTAGCTAAAATTTGATGGTTTCGTTGCACTTTCCGAGCCCGTAGGGTATCTGATTGGCTTAAAAGTATAAGAAAACACTTCAAAAGTGACGTTTCTGAAGAATTTTAACAGTTTTCTTGTATCTACGAACGCCAGAATGCATAAAATTGACCTAAACGTCTCCTTTTCCTATTCTGAGTCGATTCTGCATGCTTTAAGTGTGTTTGGTGGCTCAGAACCATCAAAAAACGTTGAAATATAGTTCAAATTCAATAAAAATCGACAAAAATACAGTTTCTAGCTAAAATTTGATGGTTTCGTTGCACTTTCCGAGCCCGTAGGGTATCTGATTGGCTTAAAAGTACAAGAAAACACTTCAAAAGTGACGTTTCTGAAGAATTTTAACAGTTTTCTTGTATCTACGAACGCCAGAATGCATAAAATTGATCTAAACGTCTCCTTTTCCTATTCTGAGTCGATTCTGCATGCTTTAAGTGTGTTTGGTGGCTCAGAACCATCAAAAAACGTTGAAATATAGTTCAAATTCAATAAAAATCGACAAAAATACAGTTTCTAGCTAAAATTTGATGGTTTCGTTGCACTTTCCGAGCCCGTAGGGTATCTGATTGGCTTAAAAGTACAAGAAAACACTTCAAAAGTGACGTTTCTGAAGAATTTTAACAGTTTTCTTGTATCTACGAACGCCAGAATGCATAAAATTGACCTAAACGTCTCCTTTTCCTATTCTGAGTCGATTCTGCATGCTTTAAGTGTGTTTGGTGGCTCAGAACCATCAAAAAACGTTGAAATATAGTTCAAATTCAATAAAAATCGACAAAAATACAGTTTCTAGCTAAAATTTGATGGTTTCGTTGCACTTTCCGAGCCCGTAGGGTATCTGATTGGCTTAAAAGTACAAGAAAACACTTCAAAAGTGACGTTTCTGAAGAATTTTAACAGTTTTCTTGTATCTACGAACGCCAGAATGCATAAAATTGACCTAAACGTCTCCTTTTCCTATTCTGAGTCGATTCTGCATGCTTTAAGTGTGTTTGGTGGCTCAGAACCATCAAAAAACGTTGAAATATAAATCAAATTCAATAAAAATCGACAAAAATACAGTTTCTAGCTAAAATTTGATGGTTTCGTTGCACTTTCCGAGCCCGTAGGGTATCTGATTGGCTTAAAAGTACAAGAAAACACTTCAAAAGTGACGTTTCTGAAGAATTTTAACAGTTTTCTTGTATCTACGAACGCCAGAATGCATAAAATTGACCTAAACGTCTCCTTTTCCTATTCTGAGTCGATTCTGCATGCTTTAAGTGTGTTTGGTGGCTCAGAACCATCAAAAAACGTTGAAATATAAATCAAATTCAATAAAAATCGACAAAAATACAGTTTCTAGCTAAAATTTGATGGTTTCGTTGCACTTTCCGAGCCCGTAGGGTATCTGATTGGCTTAAAAGTACAAGAAAACACTTCAAAAGTGACGTTTCTGAAGAATTTTAACAGTTTTCTTGTATATACGAACGCCAGAATGCATAAAATTGACCTAAACGTCTCCTTTTCCTATTCTGAGTCGATTCTGCATGCTTTAAGTGTGTTTGGTGGCTCAGAACCATCAAAAAACGTTGAAATATAGTTCAAATTCAATAAAAATCGACAAAAATACAGTTTCTAGCTAAAATTTGATGGTTTCGTTGCACTTTCCGAGCCCGTAGGGTATCTGATTGGCTTAAAAGTACAAGAAAACACTTCAAAAGTGACGTTTCTGAAGAATTTTAACAGTTTTCTTGTATCTACGAACGCCAGAATGCATAAAATTGACCTAAACGTCTCCTTTTCCTATTCTGAGTCGATTCTGCATGCTTTAAGTGTGTTTGGTGGCTCAGAACCATCAAAAAACGTTGAAATATAGTTCAAATTCAATAAAAATCGAAAAAAATACAGTTTCTAGCTAAAATTTGATGGTTTCGTTGCACTTTCCGAGCCCATAGGGTATCTGATTGGCTTAAAAGTACAAGAAAACACTTCAAAAGTGACGTTTCTGAAGAATTTTAACAGTTTTCTTGTATCTACGAACGCCAGAATGCATAAAATTGACCTAAACGTCTCCTTTTCCTATTCTGAGTCGATTCTGCATGCTTTAAGTGTGTTTGGTGGCTCAGAACCATCAAAAAACGTTGAAATATAGTTCAAATTCAATAAAAATCGACAAAAATACAGTTTCTAGCTAAAATTTGATGGTTTCGTTGCACTTTCCGAGCCCGTAGGGTATCTGATTGGCTTAAAAGTACAAGAAAACACTTCAAAAGTGACGTTTCTGAAGAATTTTAACAGTTTTCTTGTATCTACGAACGCCAGAATGCATAAAATTGACCTAAACGTCTCCTTTTCCTATTCTGAGTCGATTCTGCATGCTTTAAGTGTGTTTGGTGGCTCAGAACCATCAAAAAACGTTGAAATATAGTTCAAATTCAATAAAAATCGACAAAAATACAGTTTCTAGCTAAAATTTGATGGTTTCGTTGCACTTTCCGAGCCCGTAGGGTATCTGATTGGCTTAAAAGTACAAGAAAACACTTCAAAAGTGACGTTTCTGAAGAATTTTAACAGTTTTCTTGTATCTACATTTTCATCTGAAAATTTTATATTTTCAGATGAAAATGCTAAATTATTGGCTGAGCTGCATAAACTAAAAATTGAAATAAGCGAGTTAAAAAGGTCGAATACTGAACTAGTAATGTCTGTAGGAAAGAATGGTAATAGTGATAATGTAGTAAACAATGCTGGTAGTGAAAACAAAGTTGATTCTTCTCCGACTAATGTTGGTGCTGTTACCACTTATGCTACTAAGTTAGCTGCTGCAGGATCTCAATCGAAGGTAATGATTAAACCTAAAACTGCGCAAAAAGCTTTGCAAACACAGGAAGATTTACTGCGTAGTGTTAATTTAGTGCAAGAAAATATTTGTGTTACAAACTCAAAAAAAACTAAAGATGGAGGTATTATTGTAGGTTGTAATGATAAAGAAAATTCGAAAAGGCTTGAACAAATTGCTTCTAACAAATTATCTAAAGACTATGATGTATTTGTAATGAGATCTGCATTTCCTAAGATTAGGGTTGTAGGCATTCCGTCTTGTATTGACAAGCAGTCTTTATTGGATTATCTGAAGTTGCAAAATCTTGATTTATTTGCTGACTCAACAGAGTATCGTTTGCTACGTTTATGGGCATTGAGAAAGAATAATAAAATATATCAGGCCACAATACAACTTGATTTAGGTACATATCAGAAAGTAATGAAATCTGGTGGTATATTGGTAGGATTAAACATCTGTAAAGTATATGATGATACCAACGTTAGTCGTTGTTTTCAGTGCAATGGGTTCAGTCACACCAAAATTAGATGCCCAAGACCTACAATATGCCCAATATGTGCAAAGCAGCATGATGTCAGTACTTGTAAGTCTCAGATTAAAGAATGCATTAATTGTCAGAACTTAAGAAATGTTCACGGCTTTGATGTTGAAATAAATCATCCAGCGTTTGACTATAATAATTGCTTTGCGTTTAAATTTGCTCAAGCTAAGTTGAGAAACGTTATCTTTGCTGAACCTGTAAAGTTAGATTTTAAAAAAATTCCTAATTTTAAGCCTGCCATAAATGAGATATCTCATAGACCTGATATCGCTCAATCTGTAATGCTAGAAAGTCCATCGGATTGTTTAGCTCCAACAACTACTTTACTCAAGGATGCTCAAACTATTGATGCTCACTCATCTAAAACAATTAACACTAATTGTACTATAACATCTAATCGTTTTGCGCCTCTGTCTGATTCTGAAAGTAATTTTTTAGAAAATCGTTAAATAGATCTTTAAAAAGTGTCGACACTCCGCACCAAACAAAAGTTTTGCGCTGCGCTTATCAAAATGTTAGAGGACTTAGAACCAAATCTACTGAATTTTTTAATAACGTTGCGTCTTCTAAATTTGATATTATAGCGATTTCTGAAACTTGGGCTACTGAAAGCATTTTTAGCAGCGAACTATTTCCTTCTGACTATTTAGTTTATCGGAAAGACCGCTGTTTAACAAATAGTAGGGTTTCAAGAGGAGGAGGTGTTCTCCTGGCTGTTGACACTTCTTTACGTTCATCTGCCCTGAATTTTTCTTCAGTAACTGAAAAAATTCCTATCATTGACATTGTAGGTGTAAAATTAATAGTCAAGCATCATGGCGCAATTTTTATAATTGTTGTTTATATACCGCCAGCAATTTCTTTTGATCACATGGAGTTGTTCTTTGAGGCGTTTAATTCATGGAGCAATTTTTCAGATTCTGATGATGTAGTAATACTTGGTGACTTCAATGTTTCTGGTTTTATGGACGGCTCTACTGATAATTTCAGCATTTTACTAAACAACTTTCAAGAATTTCAAAATTTGCAACAATATAATCGTTTACGTAATTACTATAATCGTATTTTAGATTTAGTATTTTCCAAAAATATGACGTGCGATGTTTCTCTACTACTGTCACCGTTTGTTAAAGAGGATCGTCATCACCCGAGCTTACATATTAGTTTACCTTTAAAAAAGGGTGCCGTCTCTTATTTTTACATGAATAAGCAATCGGAATGTTTTAATTTTAAAAAAGCTAACTTTCAGCGAATGTATGACTTGTTTTTACATACTGATTGGTCTACTTTGTATAAAACTGTGGTTGTTGATGATGCATGTTTGATATTTTATGAACTGTTAAATGGTATCTTTGAAGAAACTGTTCCTAAATCACGCATTAAATCTAAACGGCGGCGTTATCCGCCATGGTTTAATCCAGAAATTATTTCGGCATTAAAAAATAAGCAAATTGCATTTAAGCAATACAAGATATTAAAAACAATCGAAGCCTATGAGGAATTTAAGTTTTATCGTTCTTACTGCAAACAGGCCATATGTAATTCCTACAAAGAATACATTTCTAATATTGAAAATGATCTCCACCATGATCCAAAACGTTTTTGGGGTTTTATCCAAAATAAAAAAGGTACCTCACGAATTCCTGCTTCTATGAATTACATCAATCAAAATTTGGAAGAGCCTAATCTCATTGTAAATGCTTTTGCGGATTATTTCAATTCCGTCTATGTTCCATCTAACTCGTGTATTAACACCGATGACTTTAATTTTAGTAATTCTGGTTGTGTTTCCCTCCCTCATATTTCGGATGATGACGTTCTTGGTGCGTTAAAAAGCGCAAAAAATACTTTTACAATGGGACCCGATGGAATTCCTAGTTTTTTGCTAAAAGATTGCGCCATAGCTTTCGTTGAACCATTGAAATATTTGTTCAACTTAATATTAAAAACGTCCACCTTTCCTACGATGTGGAAGTCGGCTACAATTTGTCCAGTTCTTAAAAAAGGCGATAAATCAGATATAAAGAATTATCGACCGATATCATTACTCTGTAATTTTTCGAAGATTTTTGAGACTTTATTGTACAAGTACATCTATTCGGCAGTAAAACCCTACATTAGCCCTCTACAACACGGATTTTGTGAAAAGCGCTCCACCATGACTAACTTGGTCTGTTTCGCACAATTTACTGCAGAAGCAATTAATGATAGAAAGCAAGTTGACACAGTATATCTGGATTTTCAAAAGGCGTTCGATCAAATTGATCACTGCATTTTATTACAGAAGCTAAAATCGTTTGGATTTGTGGATTCACTCATTAACCTATTTGAATCGTATTTGCTAAATAGAAACCAGTGCGTTAGATATCGATGTTATACGTCCAAATATATATATCCTAGTTCTGGTGTGCCCCAAGGGTCAAATTTGGGCCCTTTACTATTTTTATTGTTTGTCAACGACATCACCAATGTTGTATCTTCGGATGGTTTACTATTTGCTGATGACTATAAGGTTTATAAATGCATAAGTTCCATCAAAGACTGTGTTGATCTACAAGAGGACCTTGATAAACTCTCTCAATGGTGCCAAAGAAATCGTCTGTTTTTAAATCTTTTAAAATGTGTAGTTATATCGTACTCTCGCAAGCACACACCTATTTACTTCCAGTATAATATCAATAATACTAATTTAAAACGAAACGATACTGTAACTGACCTTGGAATTTTATTTGATGCAAAGTTCACCTTTGTTGCACACATTAATAATATTGTGGCCAAAGCTCAGAAAACTTATGGGTTCATTTATAGAAATGGTAAGGATTTTACTAAGATTCAGACTCTGAAAACTTTATTCTTTGCACTGGTTAGATCTCAGTTAGAGTATGGTTCGCTTATTTGGAACCCAGTCTATCAGGTCCATATTAAGCATATTGAATCTGTTCAACGTTCATTTCTAAAGTTCCTCTCATTTTGTGAAGATGGAGTGTATCCTCCAAGAGGTTTTAATCATATTCAACTTCTGAACAAATTTTATATTAATTCTTTGCAAACAAGAAGAATTATATCTGGAGTACGATTCATTATACATCTAATTAACTACAAAATCGATTGTATGTGGTTATTGGGCAAGTTAAATTTCTTGATACCTAAATACAACTCGCGTCAACACAATGCATTTTACTGTCCCCCATGTTATAGTAACACCCTTGTTAAATCTCCAGTTGTATCTAGTTGCAAAGCTTGTAATAGGATACTTCATTATTGTGACCTTACTGACAACATCTCAATTATTACAAAGAAAATAGTAACAATATATGGCACGTGATGACCTCTTGCGTTTTTGCGTTTTGTTTTTTTTTCTTCTTATTGGATTTTTTTTTTTTCTTTTTTCTTGTTTTGTTTTGTTTTTGTTTCTCTATCCCTATTACATTTCTCTGCGTATGTCTCTGATTGTTTTGGTAAATTTTTGAATTTTATATATTACTAATGGTCTTTTTTTTTTTTTCATTTTTCTTATTTTTTTTTTTATTTTATTTTTTTTTTTTTTTTCCCTGTAATTGGGTTTACCCCGTTGGGAATTTTTCAATAATAATAATAATAATAATAATAATAATAATCTACGAACGCCAGAATGCATAAAATTGACCTAAACGTCTCCTTTTCCTATTCTGAGTCGATTCTGCATGCTTTAAGTGTGTCTGGTGGCTCAGAACCATCAAAAAACGTTGAAATATAGTTCAAATTCAATAAAAATCGACAAAAATACAGTTTCTAGCTAAAATTTGATGGTTTCGTTGCACTTTCCGAGCCCGTTGGGTATCTGATTGGCTTAAAAGTACAAGAAAACACTTCAAAAGTGACGTTTCTGAAGAATTTTAACAGTTTTCTTGTATCTACGAACGCCAGAATGCATAAAATTGACCTAAACGTCTCCTTTTCCTATTCTGAGTCGATTCTGGCGACAATACCGTCATTTTTGATTAGAGATTGTGCTAGTGTTTTATCGAATCCTCTAAAAGTGATATTTAATCTCATTCTAAGAACGTCAGTATTTCCTGATTTATGGAAAAATTCTCGGGTCGTTCCAGTATATAAAGCCGGACAGAGGAATGAAATCAGTAATTATCGACCAATTACGCTTATTAATAATTTTGCGAAAGTTTTTGAGTATGTCTTACATTCACAAATGTACGCGCATATAGCTACATATTTATCCCCACAACAACATGGATTTATAAAGGGAAAATCAACTGTTACCAATTTGTTTCTTAAAACACAGTATCTAGCTGATTGTATAGATAGACGCAGCCAAGTGGACTGCGTTTATACAGACTTCTCGAAGGCTTTTGACCGAATAAACCATAGGATACTTCTGAATAAAATGGAGACTTTTGGGTTTTCTAATTCTCTGATACAACTTTTTCGTTCATACCTTTCTCATAGATATCAATATGTGTGGTATAAAGGTCATTCGTCGGCAAGTTTTACACAGAATTCTGGGGTTCCGCAGGGCTCCGTCTTGGGACCGTTGTTCTTTAATATATATATTAACGATATTGTGGATCAACTGGACGTGCAGTGTTTGTTATACGCAGATGATTTGAAAATCTTCCATGAAATAAAAAGCATGGAAGATTGTTTAGTTTTACAGAGAAATATAGACTTGGTTCATATTTGGTCAAAAAAAAATCTACTACCTCTAAACAAATGCAAGTGTGTAATCAAATCCTACAATAAAAAAGTTAAACCGATTGAATTTAAATATAACTTAGATGGAGTAGTGCTGGAACGTCCAGAATTTGTTAAAGACCTGGGAGTAACTTATGATTCCAAGTTGAACTTTATTGAACATATCGCAAAGGTGAGGGCATCCGCGAATAAAGGTTTAGGGTTTGTTATTCGTAATTCTAGAGAGATCAGGGATTTTAATGTTATGCAATTGTTATATTCCGCATATGTTAGATCTAGACTAGAGTATTGCTCTGTTATATGGAATCCAATTTATCAAGTGCATGTAGAAGATATCGAAAGAGTACAAAGACGTTGGCTGAAATGTTTGGTGTTTAGAATAGATGGCGAGTATCCATGTAGGGGTACTCCTAACGATATCCTCAACCAAAGATTTAAAATGCGCAGCTTAGAATTACGAAGAAAATGTGCATATGGTATTTTATTATATAATATTGTTAACTTCATTATTAAGTCAGAAAACATTTTGGAGTTAATAGGTTTGAATGTTCCAAAGAAGAACTTAAGAAATAAAATAACCTTTCACCAAAGCATACCAAGATCCAATGCTGCGAAAGCGTCGCCGTTATATCAAATGTTGGAGTTCCATAAAGATATTGAGCGAAGTCTGGACATATTCGATTGCAGATTGTCTGAAATCAGAAATTGCTCCATTTGATCGAAATATAATGCATTTAATCCTTGTAGAATATAATGATGTATTTAAGGAGTTTAATAGTAATTCTATTCTGTATAATATTTTTGTAATTTAATATTTGTAATTTGTTAATTTGTTAATTGTATAAGCAATGCCCCTTAGTAATTGGGCTCTATGCCTGTTAAGGGACTAGAATAAATAAAATAAATAAAAATAATAAAATAAAATTCTGCATGCTTTAAGTGTGTTTGGTGGCTCAGAACCATCAAAAAACGTTGAAATATAGTTCAAATTCAATAAAAATCGACAAAAATACAGTTTCTAGCTAAAATTTGATGGTTTCGTTGCACTTTCCGAGCCCGTAGGGTATCTGATTGGCTTAAAAGGACAAGAAAACACTTCAAAAGTGACGTTTCTGAAGAATTTTAACAGTTTTCTTGTATCTACGAACGCCAGAATGCATAAAATTGACCTAAACGTCTCCTTTTCCTATTCTGAGTCGATTCTGCATGCTTTAAGTGTGTTTGGTGGCTCAGAACCATCAAAAAACGTTGAAATATAGTTCAAATTCAATAAAAATCGACAAAAATACAGTTTCTAGCTAAAATTTGATGGTTTCGTTGCACTTTCCGAGCCCGTAGGGTATCTGATTGGCTTAAAAGTACAAGAAAACACTTCAAAAGTGACGTTTCTGAAGAATTTTAACAGTTTTCTTGTATCTACGAACGCCAGAATGCATAAAATTGACCTAAACGTCTCCTTTTCCTATTCTGAGTCGATTCTGCATGCTTTAAGTGTGTTTGGTGGCTCAGAACCATCAAAAAACGTTGAAATATAGTTCAAATTCAATAAAAATCGACAAAAATACAGTTTCTAGCTAAAATTTGATGGTTTCGTTGCACTTTCCGAGCCCGTAGGGTATCTGATTGGCTTAAAAGTACAAGAAAACACTTCAAAAGTGACGTTTCTGAAGAATTTTAACAGTTTTCTTGTATCTACGAACGCCAGAATGCATAAAATTGACCTAAACGTCTCCTTTTCCTATTCTGAGTCGATTCTGCATGCTTTAAGTGTGTTTGGTGGCTCAGAACCATCAAAAAACGTTGAAATATAGTTCAAATTCAATAAAAATCGACAAAAATACAGTTTCTAGCTAAAATTTGATGGTTTCGTTGCACTTTCCGAGCCCGTAGGGTATCTGATTGGCTTAAAAGTACAAGAAAACACTTCAAAAGTGACGTTTCCGAAGAATTTTAACAGTTTTCTTGTATCTACGAACGCCAGAATGCATAAAATTGACCTAAACGTCTCCTTTTCCTATTCTGAGTCGATTCTGCATGCTTTAAGTGTGTTTGGTGGCTCAGAACCATCAAAAAACGTTGAAATATAGTTCAAATTCAATAAAAATCGACAAAAATACAGTTTCTAGCTAAAATTTTATGGTTTCGTTGCACTTTCCGAGCCCGTAGGGTATCTGATTGGCTTAAAAGTACAAGAAAACACTTCAAAAGTGACGTTTCTGAAGAATTTTAACAGTTTTCTTGTATCTACGAACGCCAGAATGCATAAAATTGACCTAAACGTCTCCTTTTCCTATTCTGAGTCGCTTCTGCATGCTTTAAGTGTGTTTGGTGGCTCAGTACCATCAAAAAACGTTGAAATATAGTTCAAATTCAATAAAAATCGACAAAAATACAGTTTCTAGCTAAAATTTGATGGTTTCGTTGCACTTTCCGAGCCCGTAGGGTATCTGATTGGCTTAAAAGTACAAGAAAACACTTCAAAAGTGACGTTTCTGAAGAATTTTAACAGTTTTCTTGTATCTACGAACGCCAGAATGCATAAAATTGACCTAAACGTCTCCTTTTCCTATTCTGAGTCGATTCTGCATGCTTTAAGTGTGTTTGGAGGCTCAGAACCATCAAAAAACGTTGAAATATAGTTCAAATTCAATAAAAATCGACAAAAATACAGTTTCTAGCTAAAATTTGATGGTTTCGTTGCACTTTCCGAGCTCGTAGGGTATCTGATTGGCTTAAAAGTACAAGAAAACACTTCAAAAGTGACGTTTCTGAAGAACTTTAACAGTTTTCTTGTATCTACGAACGCCAGAATGCATAAAATTGACCTAAACGTCTCCTTTTCCTATTCTGAGTCGATTCTGCATGCTTTAAGTGTGTTTGGTGGCTCAGAACCATCAAAAAACGTTGAAATATAGTTCAAATTCAATAAAAATCGACAAAAATACAGTTTCTAGCTAAAATTTGATGGTTTCGTTGCACTTTCCGAGCCCGTTGGGTATCTGATTGGCTTAAAAGTACAAGAAAACACTTCAAAAGTGACGTTTCTGAAGAATTTTAACAGTTTTCTTGTATCTACGAACGCCAGAATGCATAAAATTGACCTAAACGTCTCCTTTTCCTATTCTGAGTCGATTCTGCATGCTTTAAGTGTGTTTGGTGGCTCAGAACCATCAAAAAACGTTGAAATATAGTTCAAATTCAATAAAAATCGACAAAAATACAGTTTCTAGCTAAAATTTGATGGTTTCGTTGCACTTTCCGAGCCCGTAGGGTATCTGATTGCCTTAAAAGTACAAGAAAACACTTCAAAAGTGACGTTTCTGAAGAATTTTAACAGTTTTCTTGTATCTACGAACGCCAGAATGCATAAAATTGACCTAAACGTCTCCTTTTCCTATTCTGAGTCGATTCTGCATGCTTTAAATGTGTTTGGTGGCTCAGAACCATCAAAAAACGTTGAAATATAGTTCAAATTCAATAAAAATCGACAAAAATACAGTTTCTAGCTAAAATTTGATGGTTTCGTTGCACTTTCCGAGCCCGTAGGGTATCTGATTGGCTTAAAAGTACAAGAAATCACTTCAAAAGTGACGTTTCTGAAGAATTTTAACAGTTTTCTTGTATCTACGAACGCCAGAATGCATAAAATTGACCTAAACGTCTCCTTTTCCTATTCTGAGTCGCTTCTGCATGCTTTAAGTGTGTTTGGTGGCTCAGAACCATCAAAAAACGTTGAAATATAGTTCAAATTCAATAAAAATCGACAAAAATACAGTTTCTAGCTAAAATTTGATGGTTTCGTTGCACTTTCCGAGCCCGTAGGGTATCTGATTGGCTTAAAAGTACAAGAAAACACTTCAAAAGTGACGTTTCTGAAGAATTTTAACAGTTTTCTTGTATCTACGAACGCCAGAATGCATAAAATTGACCTAAACGTCTCCTTTTCCTATTCTGAGTCGATTCTGCATGCTTTAAGTGTGTTTGGTGGCTCAGAACCATCAAAAAACTTTGAAATATAGTTCAAATTCAATAAAAATCGACAAAAATACAGTTTCTAGCTAAAATTTGATGGTTTCGTTGCACTTTCCGAGCTCGTAGGGTATCTGATTGGCTTAAAAGTACAAGAAAACACTTCAAAAGTGACGTTTCTGAAGAACTTTAACAGTTTTCTTGTATCTACGAACGCCAGAATGCATAAAATTGACCTAAACGTCTCCTTTTCCTATTCTGAGTCGATTCTGCATGCTTTAAGTGTGTTTGGTGGCTCAGAACCATCAAAAAACGTTGAAATATAGTTCAAATTCAATAAAAATCGACAAAAATACAGTTTCTAGCTAAAATTTGATGGTTTCGTTGCACTTTCCGAGCCCGTAGGGTATCTGATTGGCTTAAAAGTACAAGAAAACACTTCAAAAGTGACGTTTCTGAAGAATTTTAACAGTTTTCTTGTATCTACGAACGCCAGAATGCATAAAATTGACCTAAACGTCTCCTTTTCCTATTCTGAGTCGATTCTGCATGCTTTAAGTGTGTTTGGTGGCTCAGAACCATCAAAAAACGTTGAAATATAGTTCAAATTCAATAAAAATCGACAAAAATACAGTTTCTAGCTAAAATTTGATGGTTTCGTTGCACTTTCCGAGCCCGTAGGGTATCTGATTGGCTTAAAAGTACAAGAAAACACTTCAAAAGTGACGTTTCTGAAGAATTTTAACAGTTTTCTTGTATCTACGAACGCCAGAATGCATAAAATTGACCTAAACGTCTCCTTTTCCTATTCTGAGTCGATTCTGCATGCTTTAAGTGTGTTTGGTGGCTCAGAACCATCAAAAAACGTTGAAATATAGTTCAAATTCAATAAAAATCGACAAAAATACAGTTTCTAGCTAAAATTTGATGGTTTCGTTGCACTTTCCGAGCCCGTAGGGTATCTGATTGGCTTAAAAGTACAAGAAATCACTTCAAAAGTGACGTTTCTGAAGAATTTTAACAGTTTTCTTGTATCTACGAACGCCAGAATGCATAAAATTGACCTAAACGTCTCCTTTTCCTATTCTGAGTCGATTCTGCATGCTTTAAGTGTGTTTGGTGGCTCAGAACCATCAAAAAACGTTGAAATATAGTTCAAATTCAATAAAAATCGACAAAAATACAGTTTCTAGCTAAAATTTGATGGTTTCGTTGCACTTTCCGAGCCCGTAGGGTATCTGATTGGCTTAAAAGTACAAGAAAACACTTCAAAAGTGACGTTTCTGAAGAATTTTAACAGTTTTCTTGTATCTACAAACGCCAGAATGCATAAAATTGACCTAAACGTCTCCTTTTCCTATTCTGAGTCGATTCTGCATGCTTTAAGTGTGTTTGGTGGCTCAGAACCATCAAAAAACGTTGAAATATAGTTCAAATTCAATAAAAATCGACAAAAATACAGTTTCTAGCTAAAATTTGATGGTTTCGTTGCACTTTCCGAGCCCGTAGGGTATCTGATTGGCTTAAAAGTACAAGAAAACACTTCAAAAGTGACGTTTCTGAAGAATTTTAACAGTTTTCTTGTATCTACGAACGCCAGAATGCATAAAATTGACCTAAACGTCTCCTTTTCCTATTCTGAGTCGATTCTGCATGCTTTAAGTGTGTTTGGTGGCTCAGAACCATCAAAAAACGTTGAAATATAGTTCAAATTCAATAAAAATCGACAAAAATACAGTTTCTAGCTAAAATTTTATGGTTTCGTTGCACTTTCCGAGCCCGTAGGGTATCTGATTGGCTTAAAAGTACAAGAAAACACTTCAAAAGTGACGTTTCTGAAGAATTTTAACAGTTTTCTTGTATCTACGAACGCCAGAATGCATAAAATTGACCTAAACGTCTCCTTTTCCTATTCTGAGTCGATTCTGCATGCTTTAAGTGTGTTTGGTGGCTCAGAACCATCAAAAAACGTTGAAATATAGTTCAAATTCAATAAAAATCGACAAAAATACAGTTTCTAGCTAAAATTTGATGGTTTCGTTGCACTTTCCGAGCCCGTAGGGTATCTGATTGGCTTAAAAGTACAAGAAAACACTTCAAAAGTGACGTTTCTGAAGAATTTTAACAGTTTTCTTGTATCTACGAACGCCAGAATGCATAAAATTGACCTAAACGTCTCCTTTTCCTATTCTGAGTCGATTCTGCATGCTTTAAGTGTGTTTGGTGGCTCAGAACCATCAAAAAACGTTGAAATATAGTTCAAATTCAATAAAAATCGACAAAAATACAGTTTCTAGCTAAAATTTGATGGTTTCGTTGCACTTTCCGAGCCCGTAGGGTATCTGATTGGCTTAAAAGTACAAGAAAACACTTCAAAAGTGACGTTTCTGAAGAATTTTAACAGTTTTCTTGTATCTACGAACGCCAGAATGCATAAAATTGACCTAAACGTCTCCTTTTCCTATTCTGAGTCGATTCTGCATGCTTTAAGTGTGTTTGGTGGCTCAGAACCATCAAAAAACGTTGAAATATAGTTCAAATTCAATAAAAATCGACAAAAATACAGTTTCTAGCTAAAATTTGATGGTTTCGTTTCACTTTCCGAGCCCGTAGGGTATCTGATTGGCTTAAAAGTACAAGAAATCACTTCAAAAGTGACGTTTCTGAAGAATTTTAACAGTTTTCTTGTATCTACGAACGCCAGAATGCATAAAATTGACCTAAACGTCTCCTTTTCCTCTTCTGAGTCGATTCTGCATGCTTTAAGTGTGTTTGGTGGCTCAGAACCATCAAAAAACGTTGAAATATAGTTCAAATTCAATAAAAATCGACAAAAATACAGTTTCTAGCTAAAATTTGATGGTTTCGTTGCACTTTCCGAGCCCGTAGGGTATCTGATTGGCTTAAAAGTACAAGAAAACACTTCAAAAGTGACGTTTCTGAAGAATTTTAACAGTCACTTTTGAAGTGTTTTCTTGTACTTTTAAGCCAATCAGATACCCTACGGGCTCGGAAAGTGCAACGAAACCATCAAATTTTAGCTAGAAACTGTATTTTTGTCGATTTTTATTGAATTTGAACTATATTTCAACGTTTTTTGATGGTTCTGAGCCACCAAACACACTTAAAGCATGCAGAATCGACTCAGAATAGGAAAAGGAGACGTTTAGGTCAATTTTATGCATTCTGGCGTTCGTAGATACAAGAAAACTGTTAAAATTCTTCAGAAACGTCACTTTTGAAGTGTTTTCTTGTACTTTTAAGCCAATCAGATACCCTACGGGCTCGGAAAGTGCAACGAAACCATCAAATTTTAGCTAGAAACTGTATTTTTGTCGATTTTTATTGAATTTGAACTATATTTCAACGTTTTTTGATGGTTCTGAGCCACCAAACACACTTAAAGCATGCAGAATCGACTCAGAATAGGAAAAGGAGACGTTTAGGTCAATTTTATGCATTCTGGCGTTCGTAGATACAAGAAAACTGTTAAAATTCTTCAGAAACGTCACTTTTGAAGTGTTTTCTTGTACTTTTAAGCCAATCAGATACCCTACGGGCTCGGAAAGTGCAACGAAACCATCAAATTTTAGCTAGAAACTGTATTTTTGTCGATTTTTATTGAATTTGAACTATATTTCAACGTTTTTTGATGGTTCTGAGCCACCAAACACACTTAAAGCATGCAGAATCGACTCAGAATAGGAAAAGGAGACGTTTAGGTCAATTTTATGCATTCTGGCGTTCGTAGATACAAGAAAACTGTTAAAATTCTTCAGAAACGTCACTTTTGAAGTGTTTTCTTGTACTTTTAAGCCAATCAGATACCCTACGGGCTCGGAAAGTGCAACGAAACCATCAAATTTTAGCTAGAAACTGTATTTTTGTCGATTTTTATTGAATTTGAACTATATTTCAACGTTTTTTGATGGTTCTGAGCCACCAAACACACTTAAAGCATGCAGAATCGACTCAGAATAGGAAAAGGAGACGTTTAGGTCAATTTTATGCATTCTGGCGTTCGTAGATACAAGAAAACTGTTAAAATTCTTCAGAAACGTCACTTTTGAAGTGTTTTCTTGTACTTTTAAGCCAATCAGATACCCTACGGGCTCGGAAAGTGCAACGAAACCATCAAATTTTAGCTAGAAACTGTATTTTTGTCGATTTTTATTGAATTTGAACTATATTTCAACGTTTTTTGATGGTTCTGAGCCACCAAACACACTTAAAGCATGCAGAATCGACTCAGAATAGGAAAAGGAGACGTTTAGGTCAATTTTATGCATTCTGGCGTTCGTAGATACAAGAAAACTGTTAAAATTCTTCAGAAACGTCACTTTTGAAGTGTTTTCTTGTACTTTTAAGCCAATCAGATACCCTACAGGCTCGGAAAGTGCAACGAAACCATCAAATTTTAGCTAGAAACTGTATTTTTGTCGATTTTTATTGAATTTGAACTATATTTCAACGTTTTTTGATGGTTCTGAGCCACCAAACACACTTAAAGCATGCAGAATCGTCTCAGAATAGGAAAAGGAGACGTTTAGGTCAATTTTATGCATTCTGGCGTTCGTAGATACAAGAAAACTGTTAAAATTCTTCAGAAACGTCACTTTTGAAGTGTTTTCTTGTACTTTTAAGCCAATCAGATACCCTACGGGCTCGGAAAGTGCAACGAAACCATCAAATTTTAGCTAGAAACTGTATTTTTGTCGATTTTTATTGAATTTGAACTATATTTCAACGTTTTTTGATGGTTCTGAGCCACCAAACACACTTAAAGCATGCAGAATCGACTCAGAATAGGAAAAGGAGACGTTTAGGTCAATTTTATGCATTCTGGCGTTCGTAGATACAAGAAAACTGTTAAAATTCTTCAGAAACGTCACTTTTGAAGTGTTTTCTTGTACTTTTAAGCCAATCAGATACCCTACGGGCTCGGAAAGTGCAACGAAACCATCAAATTTTAGCTAGAAACTGTATTTTTGTCGATTTTTATTGAATTTGAACTATATTTCAACGTTTTTTGATGGTTCTGAGCCACCAAACACACTTAAAGCATGCAGAATCGACTCAGAATAGGAAAAGGAGACGTTTAGGTCAATTTTATGCATTCTGGCGTTCGTAGATACAAGAAAACTGTTAAAATTCTTCAGAAACGTCACTTTTGAAGTGTTTTCTTGTACTTTTAAGCCAATCAGATACCCTACGGGCTCGGAAAGTGCAACGAAACCATCAAATTTTAGCTAGAAACTGTATTTTTGTCGATTTTTATTGAATTTGAACTATATTTCAACGTTTTTTGATGGTTCTGAGCCACCAAACACACTTAAAGCATGCAGAATCGACTCAGAATAGGAAAAGGAGACGTTTAGGTCAATTTTATGCATTCTGGCGTTCGTAGATACAAGAAAACTGTTAAAATTCTTCAGAAACGTCACTTTTGAAGTGTTTTCTTGTACTTTTAAGCCAATCAGATACCCTACAGGCTCGGAAAGTGCAACGAAACCATCAAATTTTAGCTAGAAACTGTATTTTTGTCGATTTTTATTGAATTTGAACTATATTTCAACGTTTTTTGATGGTTCTGAGCCACCAAACACACTTAAAGCATGCAGAATCGTCTCAGAATAGGAAAAGGAAACGTTTAGGTCAATTTTATGCATTCTGGCGTTCGTAGATACAAGAAAACTGTTAAAATTCTTCAGAAACGTCACTTTTGAAGTGTTTTCTTATACTTTTAAGCCAATCAGATACCCTACGGGCTCGGAAAGTGCAACGAAACCATCAAATTTTAGCTAGAAACTGTATTTTTGTCGATTTTTGTTGAATTTGAACTATATTTCAACGTTTTTTGATGGTTCTGAGCCACCAAACACACTTAAAGCATGCAGAATCGACTCAGAATAGGAAAAGGAGACGTTTAGGTCAATTTTATGCATTCTGGCGTTCGTAGATACAAGAAAACTGTTAAAATTCTTCAGAAACGTCACTTTTGAAGTGTTTTCTTGTACTTTTAAGCCAATCAGATACCCTACGGGCTCGGAAAGTGCAACGAAACCATCAAATTTTAGCTAGAAACTGTATTTTTGTCGATTTTTATTGAATTTGAACTATATTTCAACGTTTTTTGATGGTTCTGAGCCACCAAACACACTTAAAGCATGCAGAATCGACTCAGAATAGGAAAAGGAGACGTTTAGGTCAATTTTATGCATTCTGGCGTTCGTAGATACAAGAAAACTGTTAAAATTCTTCAGAAACGTCACTTTTGAAGTGTTTTCTTGTACTTTTAAGCCAATCAGATACCCTACGGGTTCGGAAAGTGCAACGAAACCATCAAATTTTAGCTAGAAACTGTATTTTTGTCGATTTTTATTGAATTTGAACTATATTTCAACGTTTTTTGATGGTTCTGAGCCACCAAACACGCTTAAAGCATGCAGAATCGACTCAGAATAGGAAAAGGAGACGTTTAGGTCAATTTATGCATTCTGGCGTTCGTAGATACAAGAAAACTGTTAAAATTCTTCAGAAACGTCACTTTTGAAGTGTTTTCTTGTACTTTTAAGCCAATCAGATACCCTACGGGCTCGGAAAGTGCAACGAAACCATCAAATTTTAGCTAGAAACTGTATTTTTGTCGATTTTTATTGAATTTGAACTATATTTCAACGTTTTTTGATGGTTCTGAGCCACCAAACACACTTAAAGCATGCAGAATCGACTCAGAATAGGAAAAGGAGACGTTTAGGTCAATTTTATGCATTCTGGCGTTCGTAGATACAAGAAAACTGTTAAAATTCTTCAGAAACGTCACTTTTGAAGTGTTTTCTTGTACTTTTAAGCCAATCAGATAACCTACGGGCTCGGAAAGTGCAACGAAACCATCAAATTTTAGCTAGAAACTGTATTTTTGTCGATTTTTATTGAATTTGAACTATATTTCAACGTTTTTTGATGGTTCTGAGCCACCAAACACACTTAAAGCATGCAGAATCGACTCAGAATAGGAAAAGGAGACGTTTAGGTCAATTTTATGCATTCTGGCGTTCGTAGATACAAGAAAACTGTTAAAATTCTTCAGAAACGTCACTTTTGAAGTGTTTTCTTGTACTTTTAAGCCAATCAGATACCCTGCGGGCTCGGAAAGTGCAACGAAACCATCAAATTTTAGCTAGAAACTGTATTTTTTTCGATTTTTATTGAATTTGAACTATATTTCAACGTTTTTTGATGGTTCTGAGCCACCAAACACACTTAAAGCATGCAGAATCGACTCAGAATAGGAAAAGGAGACGTTTAGGTCAATTTTATGCATTCTGGCGTTCGTAGATACAAGAAAACTGTTAAAATTCTTCAGAAACGTCACTTTTGAAGTGTTTTCTTGTACTTTTAAGCCAGTCAGATACCCTACGGGCTCGGAAAGTGCAACGAAACCATCAAATTTTAGCTAGAAACTGTATTTTTGTCGATTTTTATTGAATTTGAACTATATTTCAACGTTTTTTGATGGTTCTGAGCCACCAAACACACTTAAAGCATGCAGAATCGACTCAGAATAGGAAAAGGAGACGTTTAGGTCAATTTTATGCATTCTGGCGTTCGTAGATACAAGAAAACTGTTAAAATTCTTCAGAAACGTCACTTTTGAAGTGTTTTCTTGTACTTTTAAGCCAATCAGATACCCTACGGGCTCGGAAAGTGCAACGAAACCATCAAATTTTAGCTAGAAACTGTATTTTTGTCGATTTTTATTGAATTTGAACTATATTTCAACGTTTTTTGATGGTTCTGAGCCACCAAACACGCTTAAAGCATGCAGAATCGACTCAGAATAGGAAAAGGAGACGTTTAGGTCAATTTTATGCATTCTGGCGTTCGTAGATACAAGAAAACTGTTAAAATTCTTCAGAAACGTCACTTTTGAAGTGTTTTCTTGTACTTTTAAGCCAATCAGATACCCTACGGGCTCGGAAAGTGCAACGAAACCATCAAATTTTAGCTAGAAACTGTATTTTTGTCGATTTTTATTGAATTTGAACTATATTTCAACGTTTTTTGATGGTTCTGAGCCACCAAACACACTTAAAGCATGCAGAATCGACTCAGAATAGGAAAAGGAGACGTTTAGGTCAATTTTATGCATTCTGGCGTTCGTAGATACAAGAAAACTGTTAAAATTCTTCAGAAACGTCACTTTTGAAGTGTTTTCTTGTACTTTTAAGCCAATCAGATAACCTACGGGCTCGGAAAGTGCAACGAAACCATCAAATTTTAGCTAGAAACTGTATTTTTGTCGATTTTTATTGAATTTGAACTATATTTCAACGTTTTTTGATGGTTCTGAGCCACCAAACACACTTAAAGCATGCAGAATCGACTCAGAATAGGAAAAGGAGACGTTTAGGTCAACTTTTTATGCATTCTGGCGTTCGTAGATACAAGAAAACTGTTAAAATTCTTCAGAAACGTCACTTTTGAAGTGTTTTCTTGTACTTTTAAGCCAATCAGATACCCTGCGGGCTCGGAAAGTGCAACGAAACCATCAAATTTTAGCTAGAAACTGTATTTTTGTCGATTTTTATTGAATTTGAACTATATTTCAACGTTTTTTGATGGTTCTGAGCCACCAAACACACTTAAAGCATGCAGAATCGACTCAGAATAGGAAAAGGAGACGTTTAGGTCAATTTTATGCATTCTGGCGTTCGTAGATACAAGAAAACTGTTAAAATTCTTCAGAAACGTCACTTTTGAAGTGTTTTCTTGTACTTTTAAGCCAGTCAGATACCCTACGGGCTCGGAAAGTGCAACGAAACCATCAAATTTTAGCTAGAAACTGTATTTTTGTCGATTTTTATTGAATTTGAACTATATTTCAACGTTTTTTGATGGTTCTGAGCCACCAAACACACTTAAAGCATGCAGAATCGACTCAGAATAGGAAAAGGAGACGTTTAGGTCAATTTTATGCATTCTGGCGTTCGTAGATACAAGAAAACTGTTAAAATTCTTCAGAAACGTCACTTTTGAAGTGTTTTCTTGTACTTTTAAGCCAATCAGATACCCTACGGGCTCGGAAAGTGCAACGAAACCATCAAATTTTAGCTAGAAACTGTATTTTTGTCGATTTTTATTGAATTTGAACTATATTTCAACGTTTTTTGATGGTTCTGAGCCACCAAACACACTTAAAGCATGCAGAATCGACTCAGAATAGGAAAAGGAGACGTTTAGGTCAATTTTATGCATTCTGGCGTTCGTAGATACAAGAAAACTGTTAAAATTCTTCAGAAACGTCACTTTTGAAGTGTTTTCTTGTACTTTTAAGCCAATCAGATACCCTACAGGCTCGGAAAGTGCAACGAAACCATCAAATTTTAGCTAGAAACTGTATTTTTGTCGATTTTTATTGAATTTGAACTATATTTCAACGTTTTTTGATGGTTCTGAGCCACCAAACACACTTAAAGCATGCAGAATCGTCTCAGAATAGGAAAAGGAGACGTTTAGGTCAATTTTATGCATTCTGGCGTTCGTAGATACAAGAAAACTGTTAAAATTCTTCAGAAACGTCACTTTTGAAGTGTTTTCTTATACTTTTAAGCCAATCAGATACCCTACGGGCTCGGAAAGTGCAACGAAACCATCAAATTTTAGCTAGAAACTGTATTTTTGTCGATTTTTATTGAATTTGAACTATATTTCAACGTTTTTTGATGGTTCTGAGCCACCAAACACACTTAAAGCATGCAGAATCGACTCAGAATAGGAAAAGGAGACGTTTAGGTCAATTTTATGCATTCTGGCGTTCGTAGATACAAGAAAACTGTTAAAATTCTTCAGAAACGTCACTTTTGAAGTGTTTTCTTGTACTTTTAAGCCAATCAGATACCCTACGGGCTCGGAAAGTGCAACGAAACCATCAAATTTTAGCTAGAAACTGTATTTTTGTCGATTTTTATTGAATTTGAACTATATTTCAACGTTTTTTGATGGTTCTGAGCCACCAAACACACTTAAAGCATGCAGAATCGACTCAGAATAGGAAAAGGAGACGTTTAGGTCAATTTTATGCATTCTGGCGTTCGTAGATACAAGAAAACTGTTAAAATTCTTCAGAAACGTCACTTTTGAAGTGTTTTCTTGTACTTTTAAGCCAATCAGATACCCTACGGGCTCGGAAAGTGCAACGAAACCATCAAATTTTAGCTAGAAACTGTATTTTTGTCGATTTTTATTGAATTTGAACTATATTTCAACGTTTTTTGATGGTTCTGAGCCACCAAACACGCTTAAAGCATGCAGAATCGACTCAGAATAGGAAAAGGAGACGTTTAGGTCAATTTTATGCATTCTGGCGTTCGTAGATACAAGAAAACTGTTAAAATTCTTCAGAAACGTCACTTTTGAAGTGTTTTCTTGTACTTTTAAGCCAATCAGATACCCTACGGGCTCGGAAAGTGCAACGAAACCATCAAATTTTAGCTAGAAACTGTATTTTTGTCGATTTTTATTGAATTTGAACTATATTTCAACGTTTTTTGATGGTTCTGAGCCACCAAACACACTTAAAGCATGCAGAATCGACTCAGAATAGGAAAAGGAGACGTTTAGGTCAATTTTATGCATTCTGGCGTTCGTAGATACAAGAAAACTGTTAAAATTCTTCAGAAACGTCACTTTTGAAGTGTTTTCTTGTACTTTTAAGCCAATCAGATACCCTACGGGCTCGGAAAGTGCAACGAAACCATCAAATTTTAGCTAGAAACTGTATTTTTGTCGATTTTTATTGAATTTGAACTATATTTCAACGTTTTTTGATGGTTCTGAGCCACCAAACACACTTAAAGCATGCAGAATCGACTCAGAATAGGAAAAGGAGACGTTTAGGTCAATTTTATGCATTCTGGCGTTCGTAGATACAAGAAAACTGTTAAAATTCTTCAGAAACGTCACTTTTGAAGTGTTTTCTTGTACTTTTAAGCCAATCAGATACCCTACGGGCTCGGAAAGTGCAACGAAACCATCAAATTTTAGCTAGAAACTGTATTTTTGTCGATTTTTATTGAATTTGAACTATATTTCAACGTTTTTTGATGGTTCTGAGCCACCAAACACGCTTAAAGCATGCAGAATCGACTCAGAATAGGAAAAGGAGACGTTTAGGTCAATTTTATGCATTCTGGCGTTCGTAGATACAAGAAAACTGTTAAAATTCTTCAGAAACGTCACTTTTGAAGTGTTTTCTTGTACTTTTAAGCCAATCAGATACCCTACGGGCTCGGAAAGTGCAACGAAACCATCAAATTTTAGCTAGAAACTGTATTTTTGTCGATTTTTATTGAATTTGAACTATATTTCAACGTTTTTTGATGGTTCTGAGCCACCAAACACACTTAAAGCATGCAGAATCGACTCAGAATAGGAAAAGGAGACGTTTAGGTCAATTTTATGCATTCTGGCGTTCGTAGATACAAGAAAACTGTTAAAATTCTTCAGAAACGTCACTTTTGAAGTGTTTTCTTGTACTTTTAAGCCAATCAGATAACCTACGGGCTCGGAAAGTGCAACGAAACCATCAAATTTTAGCTAGAAACTGTATTTTTGTCGATTTTTATTGAATTTGAACTATATTTCAACGTTTTTTGATGGTTCTGAGCCACCAAACACGCTTAAAGCATGCAGAATCGACTCAGAATAGGAAAAGGAGACGTTTAGGTCAATTTTATGCATTCTGGCGTTCGTAGATACAAGAAAACTGTTAAAATTCTTCAGAAACGTCACTTTTGAAGTGTTTTCTTGTACTTTTAAGCCAATCAGATACCCTGCGGGCTCGGAAAGTGCAACGAAACCATCAAATTTTAGCTAGAAACTGTATTTTTGTCGATTTTTATTGAATTTGAACTATATTTCAACGTTTTTTGATGGTTCTGAGCCACCAAACACACTTAAAGCATGCAGAATCGACTCAGAATAGGAAAAGGAGACGTTTAGGTCAATTTTATGCATTCTGGCGTTCGTAGATACAAGAAAACTGTTAAAATTCTTCAGAAACGTCACTTTTGAAGTGTTTTCTTGTACTTTTAAGCCAATCAGATAACCTACGGGCTCGGAAAGTGCAACGAAACCATCAAATTTTAGCTAGAAACTGTATTTTTGTCGATTTTTATTGCATTTGAACTATATTTCAACGTTTTTTGATGGTTCTGAGCCACCAAACACACTTAAAGCATGCAGAATCGACTCAGAATAGGAAAAGGAGACGTTTAGGTCAATTTTATGCATTCTGGCGTTCGTAGATACAAGAAAACTGTTAAAATTCTTCAGAAACGTCACTTTTGAAGTGTTTTCTTGTACTTTTAAGCCAATCAGATACCCTGCGGGCTCGGAAAGTGCAACGAAACCATCAAATTTTAGCTAGAAACTGTATTTTTGTCGATTTTTATTGAATTTGAACTATATTTCAACGTTTTTTGATGGTTCTGAGCCACCAAACACACTTAAAGCATGCAGAATCGACTCAGAATAGGAAAAGGAGACGTTTAGGTCAATTTTATGCATTCTGGCGTTCGTAGATACAAGAAAACTGTTAAAATTCTTCAGAAACGTCACTTTTGAAGTGTTTTCTTGTACTTTTAAGCCAGTCAGATACCCTACGGGCTCGGAAAGTGCAACGAAACCATCAAATTTTAGCTAGAAACTGTATTTTTGTCGATTTTTATTGAATTTGAACTATATTTCAACGTTTTTTGATGGTTCTGAGCCACCAAACACACTTAAAGCATGCAGAATCGACTCAGAATAGGAAAAGGAGACGTTTAGGTCAATTTTATGCATTCTGGCGTTCGTAGATACAAGAAAACTGTTAAAATTCTTCAGAAACGTCACTTTTGAAGTGTTTTCTTGTACTTTTAAGCCAATCAGATACCCAACGGGCTCGAAAAGTGCAACGAAACCATCAAATTTTAGCTAGAAACTGTATTTTTGTCGATTTTTATTGAATTTGAATTATATTTCAACGTTTTTTGATGGTTCTGAGCCACCAAACACACTTAAAGCATGCAGAATCGACTCAGAATAGGAAAACGAGACGTTTAGGTCAATTTTATGCATTCTGGCGTTCGTAGATACAAGAAAACTGTTAAAATTCTTCAGAAACGTCACTTTTGAAGTGTTTTCTTGTACTTTTAAGCCAATCAGATACCCTACGGGCTCGGAAAGTGCAACGAAACCATCAAATTTTAGCTAGAAACTGTATTTTTGTCGATTTTTATTGAATTTGAACTATATTTCAACGTTTTTTGATGGTTCTGAGCCACCAAACACACTTAAAGCATGCAGAATCGACTCAGAATAGGAAAAGGAGACGTTTAGGTCAATTTTATGCATTCTGGCGTTCTTAGATACAAGAAAACTGTTAAAATTCTTCAGAAACGTCACTTTTGAAGTGTTTTCTTGTACTTTTAAGCCAATCAGATACCCTACGGGCTCGGAAAGTGCAACGAAACCATCAAATTTTAGTTAGAAACTGTATTTTTGTCGATTTTTATTGAATTTGAACTATATTTCAACGTTTTTTGATGGTTCTGAGCCACCAAACACACTTAAAGCATGCAGAATCGACTCAGAATAGGAAAAGGAGACGTTTAGGTCAATTTTATGCATGCTGGCGTTCGTAGATACAAGAAAACTGTTAAAATTCTTCAGAAACGTCACTTTTGAAGTGTTTTCTTGTACTTTTAAGCCAATCAGATACCCTACGGGCTCGGAAAGTGCAACGAAACCATCAAATTTTAGCTAGAAACTGTATTTTTGTCGATTTTTATTGAATTTGAACTATATTTCAACGTTTTTTGATGGTTCTGAGCCACCAAACACACTTAAAGCATGCAGAATCGACTCAGAATAGGAAAAGGAGACGTTTAGGTCAATTTTATGCATTCTGGCGTTCGTAGATACAAGAAAACTGTTAAAATTCTTCAGAAACGTCACTTTTGAAGTGTTTTCTTGTACTTTTAAGCCAATCAGATACCCTACGGGCTCGGAAAGTGCAACGAAACCATCAAATTTTAGCTAGAAACTGTATTTTTGTCGATTTTTATTGAATTTGAACTATATCAACGTTTTTTGATGGTTCTGAGCCACCAAACACACTTAAAGCATGCAGAATCGACTCAGAATAGGAAAAGGAGACGTTTAGGTCAATTTTATGCATTCTGGCGTTCGTAGATACAAGAAAACTGTTAAAATTCTTCAGAAACGTCACTTTTGAAGTGTTTTCTTGTACTTTTAAGCCAATCAGATACCCTACGGGCTCGGAAAGTGCAACGAAACCATCAAATTTTAGCTAGAAACTGTATTTTTGTCGATTTTTATTGAATTTGAACTATATTTCAACGTTTTTTGATGGTTCTGAGCCACCAAACACGCTTAAAGCATGCAGAATCGACTCAGAATAGGAAAAGGAGACGTTTAGGTCAATTTTATGCATTCTGGCGTTCGTAGATACAAGAAAACTGTTAAAATTCTTCAGAAACATCACTTTTGAAGTGTTTTCTTGTACTTTTAAGCCAATCAGATACCCTACGGGCTCGGAAAGTGCAACGAAACCATCAAATTTTAGCTAGAAACTGTATTTTTGTCGATTTTTATTGAATTTGAACTATATTTCAACGTTTTTTGATGGTTCTGAGCCACCAAACACACTTAAAGCATGCAGAATCGACTCAGAATAGGAAAAGGAGACGTTTAGGTCAATTTTATGCATTCTGGCGTTCGTAGATACAAGAAAACTGTTAAAATTCTTCAGAAACGTCACTTTTGAAGTGTTTTCTTGTACTTTTAAGCCAATCAGATACCCTACGGGCTCGGAAAGTGCAACGAAACCATCAAATTTTAGCTAGAAACTGTATTTTTGTCGATTTTTATTGAATTTGAACTATATTTCAACGTTTTTTGATGGTTCTGAGCCACCAAACACACTTAAAGCATGCAGAATCGACTCAGAATAGGAAAAGGAGACGTTTAGGTCAATTTTATGCATTCTGGCGTTCGTAGATACAAGAAAACTGTTAAAATTCTTCAGAAACGTCACTTTTGAAGTGTTTTCTTGTACTTTTAAGCCAATCAGATACCCTACGGGCTCGGAAAGTGCAACGAAACCATCAAATTTTAGCTAGAAACTGTATTTTTGTCGATTTTTATTGAATTTGAACTATATTTCAACGTTTTTTGATGGTTCTGAGCCACCAAACACACTTAAAGCATGCAGAATCGACTCAGAATAGGAAAAGGAGACGTTTAGGTCAATTTTATGCATTCTGGCGTTCGTAGATACAAGAAAACTGTTAAAATTCTTCAGAAACGTCACTTTTGAAGTGTTTTCTTGTACTTTTAAGCCAATCAGATACCCTACGGGCTCGGAAAGTGCAACGAAACCATCAAATTTTAGATAGAAACTGTATTTTTGTCGATTTTTATTGAATTTGAACTATATTTCAACGTTTTTTGATGGTTCTGAGCCACCAAACACACTTAAAGCATGCAGAATCGACTCAGAATAGGAAACGGAGACGTTTAGGTCAATTTTATGCATTCTGGCGTTCGTAGATACAAGAAAACTGTTAAAATTCTTCAGAAACGTCACTTTTGAAGTGTTTTCTTGTACTTTTAAGCCAATCAGATACCCTACGGGCTCGGAAAGTGCAACGAAACCATCAAATTTTAGCTAGAAACTGTATTTTTGTCGATTTTTATTGAATTTGAACTATATTTCAACGTTTTTTGATGGTTCTGAGCCACCAAACACACTTAAAGCATGCAGAATCGACTCAGAATAGGAAAAGGAGACGTTTAGGTCAATTTTATGCATTCTGGCGTTCGTAGATACAAGAAAACTGTTAAAATTCTTCAGAAACGTCACTTTTGAAGTGTTTTCTTGTACTTTTAAGCCAATCAGATACCCTACGGGCTCGGAAAGTGCAACGAAACCATCAAATTTTAGCTAGAAACTGTATTTTTGTCGATTTTTATTGAATTTGAACTATATTTCAACGTTTTTTGATGGTACTGAGCCACCAAACACACTTAAAGCACGCAGAATCGACTCAGAATAGGAAAAGGAGACGTTTAGGTCAATTTTATGCATTCTGGCGTTCGTAGATACAAGAAAACTGTTAAAATTCTTCAGAAACGTCACTTTTGAAGTGTTTTCTTGTACTTTTAAGCCAATCAGATACCCTACGGGCTCGGAAAGTGCAACGAAACAATCAAATTTTAGCTAGAAACTGTATTTTTGTCGATTTTTATTGAATTTGAACTATATTTCAACGTTTTTTGATGGTTCTGAGCCACCAAACACACTTAAAGCATGCAGAATCGACTCAGAATAGGAAAAGGAGACGTTTAGGTCAATTTTATGCATTCTGGCGTTCGTAGATACAAGAAAACTGTTAAAATTCTTCAGAAACGTCACTTTTGAAGTGTTTTCTTGTACTTTTAAGCCAACCAGATACCCAACGGGCTCGGAAAGTGCAACGAAACCATCAAATTTTAGCTA